>NC_065517.1:19562666-19574833 GCF_006386435.1 Epinephelus moara
GGCTCTGGCTCCTGATCTACTTTTGGAGACTTTAGGGACCACGAGTAACCCTGCATTCTCAGAGCGCAGTGTTCTGGTGGGATAATATGGCACTATGAGCTCTCTAAGATATGACGGAGCTTGACCATTTAGAGCTTTATAAGTTAACAGTAGGATTTTGAATTCAATTCTGGATTTTACAGGGAGCCAGTGCAGAGAAGCTAAAACAGGACAAATATGGTCTCGTTTCTTAGTTCCTGTTAGTACACGTGCTGCTGCATTCTGAATTAGCTGGAGAGTTTTTAAAGACTTACTAGAGCTACCTGATAATAGGGAGTTACAGTAATCCAGCCTTGAGGTAACAAAAGGGTGGACCAATTTTTCTGCATCTTTTCGGGTCAGGATAGGCCTAATTTTCGCAATATTACGCAGATGAAAAAATGCAGTCTGTGAGGTTTGTTTTAAATGAGAATTAAAAGAAACAAATCTTGATCAAATATTACTCCAAGGTTTCTTACGGTAGTGCTAGAGGCCAGAGCAATGCCATCTAGAGAAACTATGTCATCAGATAAAGAGTCTCTGAGTTGTTTGGGGCCAAGAACAATAATTTCAGTTTTGTCTGAATTTAACATCAGGAAATTGGTGCTCATCCAGGTCTTTATGTCTTTAAGGCACTGTGTATCATCCGCATAACAATGGAAATTTACAGAGTGATTTCTAATGATGTTACCTAAAGGAAGCATATATAGAGTAAATAGGATTGGTCTGAGCACAGAACCTTGCGGAACTCCAAAACAAACTTTAGTATGCAAGCATGATACATCGTGAACATGAACAAACTGAAAACGATCAGATAAATAAGATTTAAACCAGCTCAGTGCAGAACCTTTTAGGCCAATTAAGTGTTCCAGTCTCTGCAGTAGAATTTGATGGTCAATTGTGTCAAACGCCGCACTAAGATCTAATAAAACAAGTACAGAGACGAGTCCTTTGTCTGAAGCAATCAGAAGATCATTTGTAATTTTAACTAGTGCTGTCTCAGTCCTATGATGCACTCTAAATCCTGGCTGAAATTCCCCAAATAAATTATCATGGAGAAAATCACACAGCTGGTCTGCGAAAAGATGACTTAGTTCCCAAGTGCTGTTCATGTGTACTCCAGTACGGTTTGTATCTGGTGTGAAAACCAAATGTACCAAAACAGAGAAGTGGACTGCCATTTAATGCGACAAGGAGTTTTTAGCTGGTTATGAAACAGTCTCAATTTAATTCCGATGCCTCAATATCAAACAGCAGTGCAGCCCATCGCTGGCAGATCTGGCTTTGCTGCTGCCTTTGACTTGCAGTTGGAGCTCTGGCGGGAGGTTAAGAGCTCCATGCCTTACAGCAGCAGCTCCTCCTCCTCTGGGCCAGAGCAGAGCTTCTCATTGCTGATAATGGCACTCGGGGCAGCAGTGTTTGTCTGTGTTGTACTCTGGCACGGTAAAGATCGATCATACCTAATACCTAAAATCAGGGGCGAAAATCCCATTTCATAGTTGGGGAGACAATAAACAGTAAAATTTTAGAGAATAATTCCAGGGGAGAACAAGGGAAAAAAGTTGTAGCCTGTCTTTTATACAGCATCTTTTACCGCAATTTGACGCTTTAATCTTCTCTCTATCTCTCCAACAGGCAGGCATAGGACCTTTCTTAGCACTAACTGAGTCCACCTGCACATGTCCAGATTTAAAACAAAATGACTGAAATCAAATTAACATGTACACATCGACAACAGTCAGGTGCGTCGTGCTGTCCAAGGTGCTGAGTGTGCAGCAGTATGAATATTTATGCTATTAAGTAAACGGAGAAAACATGTCTCTCATTGTTTAATAGCAGCAAAACAATAAGGCTTCATTCATCAAAGACAGAAACTCGATCTCTCTCCTTCTCTCCCTCTTTTTTGCAGGAGCAAACCATTTTGTGTTTTTTTTCCCGTTTTTTTTACCGGCAGTGAGATCATAACTTTGAAAAAGAAAAGTAACCAAAGAAAATGTGTAATACTGAATATTTCGTTTGTTTACAAGGTATTTTGAAACCTGTTTTATTGACCTGTTCGTAATAAATTACTTTTTTTTTGGACATTTATCTCAGCATTGTAAGTTATTGATAACGAGAGAGTCAAGACTCAAGCCAGCAGCAGCCACATGTAGAAAAGTGGATATACAGTGAATGTCTACACTTATGAGAAATGGCTTAACAACTAAACATTTCCTGCAATTAAACTAGTAAACTGGTTTATAAACAGTGTGCTGTGAGATCTGCCGCTGCGCACCTCACAACCGTGTGTAATAGTCATGCATAATGACCGCTCCTCGTTGGTTAAACTGCACGTCTTTCATGTTTGTCTCACTGACAGGTGGAGAGCCTACAGACAGGTACCCATACGAGCCACTCCCCGCTGACTGCTCTTGTCCTGTCCTCTCCGGGTCCATGTCATTGGTTCGACAGCCCATTAGTCCGACTGTCCGCGGTGCTGAACGGCTCGCGGCGGGCATATGGTGCGCCGCGACCGGCTTGAGGCGGAGCAGGCTCACGGCTTATGTGTTTGTCACTTTCTTTTTCATTTTAACCCACACCATGATCTTTTCCTGACCCTAACCAAGTGGTTTTTGTGCCTAAACCTAACCAGACCTTAACCACAGGGCATCATGATGATTTCGGAACGGACTTCGGAACAATGAGTTTAGTATGGTCGGAACAATGGGATGTCGAACCAATGGGCTGTCGAACTAATGGGCAGTTCCCTCCTCTCCCTCTTCTTTCTCTCCTGTCCTCTCTGACTATCACTAAACTCTGGGTTTTGAACAATGCAGGAGAAATGTTGCAGACAGTTTATATTATCAACCTGGGCCTGGGGCTTGTTGTAACAGTAAATGGGAGGTGTTGTAACTTGTGTAAGTAAAACTGTGTCTGTGTAAGTGTAAGCTACATCTTACCCCTCGATGCACGATGTGGGCAGCCGGGTCCAGCCTAGCCCCGCCCATTGGAAAGAGTGTGGGATATACCACTACTAGGAATGGGAGGGGGGGACTAAATCTTTTAAGATTTAAATAGCACATTATTGCGCGATTATAATGAGCACCGCTTACACTGTGCTTTTAATAAATACTACTGCATTGTTCAAAAATTATTAATTGTGTCTCAAATTATTCTAGGGGGGTACAGTTTTACTTGAGAGGGGGTCATGTCCCCCCTGTCCCCCCCGGGATTTCCGCCCCTGCCTAAAATAACCATAGCTGTTTCAATTAATATTGAAATGTAATAGGACAGTGACACATTAACATGTAAAATGGCACATACTGCGATACTTTGGGTTGATTATCTGTTTGCAAAACCTACAGAAAAGACAACTCTAACAAAGGCCAGTGCTTGTTGTCAACATACTGTTTTGAATTTTGGAGTCATAGTAAATTCCGTTTCTGTACGAGCAAGTTGTAACTTAGTTTTAGTTGATTATTTGCTTCTGTTTGACAAGGTTAGTTCACGCCAATGCAGGACTGAATTTAAAGGTTAGTGGACCACGGCAACATTGGTAGTCACTCATTTGGTAGTCAGAGAATGTCACATACAGCACGAAGCAGATGCAGTATGGATCTCTGCCTGTGTTTCGGGTGAAGTGGATGAGATGTAATGGGGCTTTACTCGAGTGTCTGAGGGAGCTCGGGGATCGGCAGGAACCGAGGTAGCAGAGGTTGCAACACCAAGTGGCAGGTTATGACTAATGAATGTGAACCTTTGTCAGGCACGCTCCCCATGTATCCCCGGGTCCATTAGGGAACTTGGATGGACACACGGAAAACACACACACACGCACACACACACACACACACACACACACACACACACACACACACACAAGTAAGGGAAAAGACAACCCACACTTAACTGATGGATGATACGGAAGTAGGACCACACATCGTTTTTCCATTAGTGTCTCCTCTCATTCTGCTCCGTCTCTTATTCTGCCCGAACCAATCAATCTTTAGCTGCACGCCTTTCTTCTCCTCACTTTTAACATTTGTTGTTGCTTTTCTGCTTTACCCAGCTTTGTGTCTTCTGTGTCTGACAAATGTGTTCATATACAGAAGGAAACACACATATTTTCTAGTGCAGCCAATCTGCTTCATTGTCTCTCCTCATTAGTTAATTTCCTCTCATTGACATGACACTGACACACCTCTTACATTAATCAGGGCCAAAGGTGGCACAAATATCGATCACGAGAGAACAATATTGACCTATCAGGAGCAGGTCAGATTCCTGCAGTGTAACTCTTCATTTAGTATTGTTAGCCATTTACATGCAACCCAATTGCCAGAATAAAAGATTGCACTGTATGTTTTGGGAAACATGAATATGTTACATTCAGGGAACAAAATGAGCACCCTCCACCAGTCAAATGCTGGTACAGAAAGTGCTTGGTAGATTAGTCACTCACACAAAAAACACAACCGTAATCTCATGAACACGTGTCTCCAGGGGAAAGTCCCAGGGGGAAATGTCTGCGTTTTTGTGACCCATCCACCACCCCAACCTGCTTCCTTACAAAACCACTTGGGATTTACTCCCATCAGTGCATTTGTCACATGATCAAAGCCTTTAAAAATATGTGGGATATGTACAAAATTGGGTACCTTACTTTTCATAGGAAAACACAAACGGTTGTGAGAAAAGCCTGACTTACCCAGCCTTCCTTCTCTTTTGGAAAACTCCAGAAAGACTGAGTTTTCTTTTCACCACCTGGACCTGTGCACTTTGCCATTTCTCCTTACTCTTCGTGCTGTGTCACTCACTGTCAGTTGTTTGTTGGTTTTGAACAGTGGTCTGCTGCTGTCTGCTCTCTCATGGCATGGCATACCTCAGTTCATATAAGTGTAACTTGAACTAAACATCACTTTAGAAATGTTTATGTGGGAGACATACAAATGCAATACATTCATTGTTTGCACAAATGTACATCGCCAACCTTTTATTCTGCCGACTGGGATGTAGCGTGAGTGGTCACATCCAGAATTTTATCACATTCATACATCATTTATTTTTCAGCAGCATTATTTTCATAAAACACAAAACACCATCAAGATGGAATTTGCAGGAAACATGCTGGAGTTCTTTACAGCACAAAAGCAAATGTATTCATTGACAGACTCAAGGGAGTGTTATTGTGAGCATGGTAATAAGAGCGAGTAGCCACCTTTAGTTCGTGAAAGGAAACAAAGGGTTGTGTGTGAATTTTTGAAAACCATTCATCACAAGAAAACCACAAGTGTGAGATTGAGGTCATCAGTCATCTCAACCACAGTCTTATGTGTTGCATTTAATAAGAGTACATTTCTCATATATAGATGAAACAATATATGTTTACGTACTACTGGTTTGCTTTGCCAAATAGCCTATATTTTGAAGGAACAATAAAAAAATGTATTGACATAAATTGCTGTGGGGTCTTATACTGCACATTGACAGAATACAATAAAACATAGACCATTGGAAAAACATTTGCGGGCTCACTGGCGACGTTTTCTCCAGTCCCAGATGTTTGACATTTTTAATACTTAAGAGAATCTGAAAGGAGGAAGTTGAGGTTTGCAGAGTTTGCATGTTCTCCCCGTGTCAGCGTGGGTTTTCTCCAGGTACTCCAGCTTCCTCCCACAGTCCAAAGACATGCAGGTTAACTGGTGACTCTAAATTGTCCGTAGGTGTGAATGTGAGTGTGAATGGTTGTCTGTCTCTATGTGTCAGCCCTGTGATAGTCTGGCGACCTGTCCAGGGTGTACCCCACCTCTCACCCAGTGTCAGCTGGGATAGGGTCTTGTCCCCCTGCAACCCCCACAGTTCAGGGAAGTTTTCCACAATTCATTTACATATGCTACCTACATTGTTCATGCAAAGCTGGTTAAAAATTGGTAAAGTACCCTTTTTAGGTACCTGTTCACAATGACCTTTTACAAATGAACCAAGCAGAGTAAACATGGAGTTAACAGACTGATGGATAGCTTGTTAATTGGACAGTTTTGGGGTTTGTCATCCTGCATCAGCAAGACCTGTGTGCCAAAATCAAAATTCATTGACTAACAGAAGTATATGCAGCACTGTGATGCTTCTGAAGTGTATATGTTCTCATGTGTCACAAAGAGCTCCAGAAGAAGCATTGTATTATCATCTGCATATCATGATGAATAATAACTTACGTCTTGTACAATAATGATTCAGGGCTAATTGCTGTGAGATCGCTGTTTGCACATTTTCTAATGGACTTAATGAACCTACAAAGTATATGGAGTCAGATACAAGTGCATCAGCTTTAACAGCTTTTTAATCAATGGATATACTCATGCTGATGTGAATACCTGTTACTATGGTTCCCAAATGATTTGTATAATACATGGCCTTGTATGGATCAATTACGAGATCACATCCTGGACAGATTTCACAATCAGCAGATGGATTCATTAGTAGTTTAGCTTTTGAAATAATGCTAGAATCACACATTGTTTTCTTTCACACCACAGACGAACTGCACCAGAGTCCGCGTGGAAGCCAACCTTTTCAATCGCTTTTGAATGGGTTGTTTGATCCGCTTCAGAGTTTGATTGACAGCTTTCACACCTGCCCAAAGCACCCTTACTATTGGTTATTTTAGTGTAATGTATTTAAGATGTTTTTACTGGAAATAATTTTATTAATCATGATAGGCATCAGATGTTTTAGTTAGCTGGTAGCATAATGTCACCTGGGTCTTTGCCATCTTTAGCCTACATCAAACTTTGTCGGCTAATACTTGATATTTGTGCAGTAGGGTGTGATTTGATGTCCTTCTTTTTGTAACGTTGAATAAACTAAACAATTAAAATGTTAATTATGCTTTTGTTGCCAAGGGTAGATTGTGTCAGGGTAACAAAGTATTTTACAGATACATTCAGAGGGAACATTCTGGCCGATGGCAGTGAACAGATTGAAGCTGGGTGATATTATGTTCCCCACAAAAAGTACTTGTTGTGTATGAACATAATTATTCAGAAGTCAGGTTTTCTCTGATTTAATTTTTCTCCCTAACCAACCATTTTTACTTCTACTGCACTTTCCTCTCTCTTCCCCTCTCTCTAGACCATACGTGTCTCTTATTATTGTCTCTTAAGATTTTGTCTCAGTGCTGGCAGAGAATAATACTTCAGTAAAGTGAGAAGTAGGCCAGACTGTGTCTAAGCTCCACTGGGAACGGAGCCAAGGGAAACTCAGCAGCTCAGTGCATGTGCAGTTATTGGGGTTAAAACAACTCTCTAGCCTCATCTCAAGTTTGACCGATCTAGATAAAGACATCCGATACCCAGGAGTGCAAGGAGTGGATGAGCTATAGCCTGATTAGCTCAGAACCGGTGAATGACAGATTAGAGGGAATAGATCAAATGGTTATGGCATTGTTCTACTTTTACAGACGCTTCCTGCTGAGGTACAACAGAATATCCTCATAAAATAACAACCAGGGAGCTCTGCAAGTTATCCTTCCAATGGGAATCAGTTTAGAAATAAAGGCGCCCCCAGGGTGCGTAAAAAGAGAGCAGAATCAAAGCAGGTGGCAGCTGAGGTTGGGGATGCGCCTGCCAACACAAGCAGCAAAACACTTTTCAGAAAAAGCGAGTAGAGGGTTCTGTAAAGTGGCCAAAACACTGCAGTTAGGTGTGCTGGGTGAAGTCGGCTTACCCTTGTGACTTGAGATGCAGTTACAATACACTCAGATATTCCTTTCACTTCAGTTAACATGCATGTGCAGGATGTATCTACATCTGTCTTTGCTTTTATATCAGTGTTCACTTGTAGAAAAGTTTGACTGGCCTGGTCTGACCTAAATATACTTGTGCTGCTGAGGTCACATGTCCTCTCGACTAAGAAAAAATCAATGTTGAAGGAGGAAGTTTATAGGATATAAACCAACAGAGAAGTTGCATGGTTTGTGGTAAACCAGTCATAAAGTATTAAGAGTGTCTTAATGTTGGGAGACCTCACTTCCCTAGCAGAATATCAAAGTCTACTACTTCAATGCACAGAACAAAGTAACTCCGGGTGTACAAGTGGTCATATGACTGCGAAGTTAAAAGACATCTCATTATTTGGGTGCCACTAAAAACATTGCTAAAACCAAAAGACTTGGGGGGTTCGGCAATGTCTTTGTTGGGCGAGACAATCACTTGTTTTATACCATGTTGAGTGTCATAATGAAGGACTACCCACCGCCTGGTTAAATATCATCTCTGTCATGTAATTTTGATTCATGTTGCTGATGCTTTCAGATGGAAGATTGGGGTTGGTCCCTGGTACCTCCCTCCTGTTAGCCTCCGTCCATCACACCACACCTGAAATATGGCAAGCTACCACTCAAAGGTTCTAACGTGTAATCTATGTCCCCTTGCCAATTTGACTCCACGATCACACAGTGACCCTCTCGAAAGGCAGAAATATTGCGTAGCCTTATTTGTTTCCCGCATTAAGCAAAGTGAAGCCACCCCTCATTCAGCTGGTTCAGCTGTTATCAGGCCATTAAATGGCCATTATTATTGTGTAAAAGCATCATAAATATGGGTTAGAAGGGGCCCGCTACACTTACTATAAGGTCAGGAGGCCATTATCAGGCCATGAAATGGCTGTTTACGTTTACTGTTAGACGGCGACCTCTCATTAAGGTAATAATTATGATGGAAGGAAATGAGGACGTTAGGTGACGTAGTATAAACAGGAAGTGGGAGGTGGCGGAGGGGTTGAACGATCACAACACTTTCACCCAGGGTAGCGGGGTGTTTGAGCCCTGTGTGAAACTAAAGGTCTGTGGGGTTTAAATCAACCAAAGACTGTTCTTTTAGCTGACATACTGTGATGTCTTTTTTTAAACTTAACCACATAATTTTGTGCCTTAACTATTGAAAGTGAAAGTAAAACATTATGAAATGGTTTCACATTGTTGGAAATGCAAATGTAAATTTAATGGCCTGATAACGGCCTTTGAACCTAATAGTAGGTGTGGCAGACCCCTTCTAACCCATATACTAAAAACCACCAACAAGGGCCATTTAATAGACTGATGACATTCTAATTTGGTGCGTCGTTACACATTGCTCATATCTATGAGTTGTGAGCAATTAGAGTAGGGATGTCAAACTCATTTTGGTTCATGGGCCACATACTGCCCAATTTGTTCTCAAGCAGGTTGGACCGCGGTGGCGTGAGGTAGTTACCACGGGCCCCAGTGCACGCTAGTGACTAATTATAATGCACACACACCACTGGAAACTGTTTATAAAAAAGCCAAATGAATTGCTACTTTTTCCTCGTGTTAGTTTCTCTCTTGTCTTTTCTTACTGCCGTTTTTATGTTAAAAAGGCATGACTGCTCGCTGGGCTTGTAGATGTGCTCAGCTTGTCAGTCTTGACAGATTTTGTGCCTAAACTAGCTGCCATATCGTATCGTCTTATCACATGATCAAATAGAGACTTGACATTAGACAGCGGTAACATACATGTTACCAACAATCATCATTGCATAACTGTATATGACAAAAATAAGAAAGAAAAGAAGAAAATAGTATTGATTTAATTGAACAGATTTTTTAATAGTTGAGGGAATGCAGCCCATAGCAAATGGCATCGTTTTTACTTTAATGTGAGTCCTTTTTTAAACACAGGTGCAACTTCAAGGTGGCAGACTGAATCATTCACAAGCCCCAGTCTGATACAGATTGTTTTGTACTGAAGTGGCTGATTGACGATATTTTGCACAATGCTCAATATCATTATAAGTATTCTTTGTTTATTCAGGGAACTGTATTGTGGAAAGGGTGGAAAGCCTCTGAGTCAGCAGTTTCCATGAAGTAGCTCCTTACTGTTCAACTCACTCCTGAAACCTGACACCTCTTAGCCTGTAGAAGTGTGTCAGTGTTGGGTGTGCAAAGTCGTCCAGTGGGCCGGATTAATAATGACAAAAATAATGACATCGACAATGGTCCATAACCTACCACATAAAAACAGACAATCCTCTATGTACAAAAATATCATATAATGAATACAATATATATAAAAAAGACAAAAAAATATGGAAGTTTATAAAAAAAAGGCATAATTCACCCCTTGGCGGGCGGGTTCTGGCCCACAGGCCGTATGTTGGATGCTTCTGAGTTGAAGAAATTTGCCCCTGTCACATTTTATTTAAATGTTTGTTTCAAAGATCGATTTATTATGCTATGATATAGAAGCAAGAGTTTTTATGTGAGATTTTTTTTTTTTTTTTTTTTTTTTTTTTTTTTTTTTTTTTTAATTTCCGAACTTTAAAATAGATGTATCTTGTGGGTCTCATCACTTAGGTTGGCAACTATTGACTTAGACTGTTTGTTAGCAGATGCAATGTAACCAGCTTTCATTGATTTCAAGGAAGCAGTTTCTCTGTGAGGCAGGTTTAATTACAGACTTTACAGACTGTTGTGTAAACTCATCCACCACCACACTCAAATGAGCTCTCTAGTTGTATGTATGAGATACTAAAAAGATGTGGTCTGAGAGGAACATAAATGATATCTGAAGTATCAACAAAGTTTAAACTGAAGGCCAGTATTGTAAAGCCCTGTATATTTGAGCTCATGTGAGGCTTTGCAGGTTAAGCTTTTATACATGCTGTATTGTCTCTATTTGTTTCCCTCTCCAACACACACACACAAGCTGCCACACTCCTTCCTCCACACGCTCTGCTGGTTGATAAACACATTGGCAGGACTGACGCCAACCCTCTCTCGCTCAGCGACAGAAGGTTATAATACGTTTAATGGCTTTCATTTGACTTTGTTCCCGTCAGCTGAATTGTGATGCTGACCTTCTAGCAGGAGCTCAAGTTGTGGTGAAATTGCGTGCCGTACCTGAGGTTTTATGATTGACATGGAGGAATGGCAGCTTTTAGGCGTGCATATAAAAGAGAAGGAGACACAAAGGAAGATAAAAAAAAACTTCACTTTATGCAGGGGAGTCTTAATTTAATAGAAAAATTTCAATCCTCCTCCTCCAGTCTACATTTCATTTAGCTGCATTCACACCTGACAATGTTCACATTAAAAAACACATTAAAATCTAATTTATTTTCTTGTCTGAGACACTTTATTAGATAAGCTGTCTGCCAGCTCCACGAACGCGATTATCTTAACAGTCCTTTTGTGATAACAATGTTCCAATCTGAGATGTCACATGTGGATGCGTGCTTCCACAGTTAAGTGTTATTCTATTATTCTGTTAGTGCAGTGAAGTGACAGTGCGGAAAATGAATTCTTTCAGGACGGGGACGCTATGTAATAAAACTTAATACAATTTAAAAAAACAGCCATGACAAAAAGCAGCAACTTCCCAGAACTATTATATTCTTTTATTATTAACAGCCAGGCTCAACACATGTCAGTATGTTTTGTTTTGCAGACACTCTTTCTTCTTCAAATCCATGATTGACTGGTTAGAATCTGGTATGGAGCACAACTGAATATAGTGCTTTAAAGAAACCCAACCCATGCAAGCACTTACTGTATATACATGTAGAATTTAGCATATATTATATGATACCATATGTTTTCACATGCAGTATGTTTACTGGTGATATTATGTAAAAGAAGGATATCTTAGGGTGCTTTCACACCTGCCCTGTTTGGTTCAGTTCAATCAAACTCAAGTTCATTTGCCCCCCGAGTGCGGTTCGTTTGGGCAGATGTGAACAAAGCAATCACACTCAGGTGCGCACAAATTACAAATTAACTCTGGTGGGGCGTCGGTAGCGTAGTGGATAGTGCTGGTGCCCCATGTACAGAGGCATTGCCTTGAAGCAGCGGCCGCGGGTTCGAATCTGGCTCGCGGCCCTTTGCTGCATGTCAGTCCCCATTTCACACACTGTCCTGTCCATTAAAGGCAAAAAAGCCAATAAAAATAATCTTTAAAAAAAGTCCATTAAAGGCAAAAAAGCCAATAAAAATAATCTTTAAAAAAAACAAACAAACAAACTCTGGTGCGGTTTGTTTGTGGTGAGAATGTGTTCCGACCTCGATCTGAACCAACTGCAGTCACATGACACATTGTTTGGGTTAAACATGAGCATGTTACAGTCCTGGAGGTGTTATGGTTTAGTTCAAATCC
>NC_065517.1:19574911-19586352 GCF_006386435.1 Epinephelus moara
GAGGGGAAACACAGGAGAGCAGACGACGGCAGGAAGGTCCACAGGCAGGCAGTGAAGAAGCACACACGAGATCACGAGGCAAGCACAGCAATCTGAGTTGAGGCGGAAGAAACACAGAGACATTAGCTACACAAGCTAGTAAGGCACGAGGGCAAAAACACAGAGGAGCCAGGATACAAACTACCACGCAGACTGATGAAACGATCTGGCCACGAGTAGGGAGGAATCCAGAGGCTTTATGGAGAGGTTGATTGCTGGAGTGGATTCACCTGGCGCTGCCTGTGGAAGGAAACCACGCCCACATACACACACACAGAACAGACAGGGGGAGAAACACAGGGGGAGTAATACAGACAGGGAATGACACACACACACACATAAGGGAGAGGGAGGGGCTGCCATGATGAGGATCATGACAGGAGGATTATTAATGTGCACCTCCTCCTGTACTGCCTTAATATGCACATTCAGCACATCCAATCCATCAAAACATTGTTTTCTAGTTGGAGCCGCACCTCGTTTTCAAACTGTATGGTTTGACTAAAATGAACAATGACAGCAATATAGTCCACGATGAGCAGCGCTAAAATCAGCCTGCGTAGTTGTCCCTCCATTGTGACATTATAAAGTGTCACATTTATCTTGCAAGTGTACTCTTCTTCAATGTTTTGTTTACTTCCTGGATTTTTCCCACATGGAAACTCTGACCAATCAAGAGCAGCTTTCTCACACAAGCATTTGATCTGGTCCGCTTGTAAATGCTGCCGTGAGAACACGAAGCAACTCTAGGCAATTATGGAACTTAGGAACAAAATTAGTCCCTGATTCAGACCAAAGCAAGACAACTCTAGGTCTGAAAGCACCCTTAACTGTGTATTTTATTCCATAGATTAAATATGAGGACTCCATGGACCCATTGGTTTTTCACCATGTTGTAGTCAAATGTGTCTCTTTAGCCTCTTTCCCACGACACAAAACCCCATTAACACCCACTAACATCTTGCTTTTGGGAAAGGTTACAATGGGCATTCACTTCTGGGGCAAATGACTCTGCAGTAGTCATGAGAGTTTATCGACTCCAACTTTGATTGGCAATGATGGAAATATGACACGTGGGTGGTTGAACTACTTTTAGCCCTTTTGCCGGTCCGTTGAGAATACTGGCCGCCAAAAAATGCCATCAGTCTTCATCCAAGTAGTGCTTAAACTTTACTACTAACTAAAATTTAGGCAGCACAGAGTTTGAGGGAGAGACTGAAGTAAGAGATTTAAAGAATAAGTAACCAGAGAAAATTTCCATTTTCACTGGCCTTCATGCTGCTCTCTATTGTTTGGTAACCTTTTTTCTGGCCTGTCCATGACTTTCTAAACACATTTTATTGCAGTAACACAGAAATGGTATCACAGTACCAGAAATACAACTATTAGGAAGAATGTTTGTTCACATATTGAACCCATTAACCCAAACATCACCCCATTCCCACCAGTCCAGAGTGTAACAGGGTATGGCTTACTTTCTCAGATACAGAGCCTAAACATGTGTTCATATACCCCAGTATTCAGATGTATCTGTCCAAAGTGATTTGTATTGGTTTTGGAAGGCACAGACAACTGACATTGTCCTGCTAATAGTGTCGTCAGATTGGGCAAGCCTTCTGTGTGTCATTCTGTAGAGCGCATGGACAATGAAACGTATTTTGTCATTTATGTGGAGGACTTGTTGGTGTCTTGATATGTCGAGAACTGATTTGGATGAGCAGGCTGTCAGTTTGTTTTGGCTCCATTTGTTATTTATCTGCTTAGAAATGATCCACATAATAAAAAAGAGAGGGAACGGGGTTCATTCTTTACTTTGTTTTTATTGCCTCAGATTTGCTTTGTTGATTCAAACACTGAAGCAAGAATGGAAATACTCCTCCTACTGCAAGACGTGTCTCTGAGGGGATGAATGCATAAAGACACCTGCACTTTCACACTACTGTATGGTATGCAGATTCTCTCTGGGTTTTTTTAAAGTAATTTATACACACCTGTACTCATGCACCTCAAATCTAGTTCAGTGCTCCTGGTCCCTGATATGAAACAAGACACCTACATTTCAGAATCTTTAGAAAAATGAAAATACTGGGATCAAAAACCTGTATCACAGCATCTAACTAACATTCAGTTAAGGTGTGATTAAAATGTGGTCAAGGACTTAATATAATGAGCTCTGAAATATAATTTTAAAGCCTTTCCGTGATGCAAAATGGTTTGTAGTAGCTTGTCAAAGGTTACTTCATGAATAGCTCAAAGCAAAGTTTGTGGTGATAATGCCATTTATTTATTCAAACTGGCCAACTCAAGCCCTTTATAAAAAAAAACTGAATTCAAAGCAATCCTCTTAAAAAAATGCCTCCACAGAGAGGTACTGAATGGAGGCATGTCATTTGACAGTTTTCCAATTTTACTCCAGCATATAAAACAGTTGAGGCGTATATAGAGCTCCAGAGTGAGAGTAAGAACTCTCGAAATCTTCCTGTACACACTCTAAACTGTCTGAATAAGAACTGCTCAAACATGAAGATTTCAGTGCTGAGAAAACTGCACACAGTTTGACTTGAACAGTCAGTTACCTTTGCCGTTATACTGTATAATGTCACTCAACATTTTTATGTACTTTTAACAATTTGGCCTTGAGATTATTTTGTTAACGGTCATGCAGACAGAACACCTGCCTTCTCCTCTCCTCTGCTCTCTCTCTTCCTGTCAGTGTAGCAGTATCTCTTCAAGCCGCTGCACATCAGCTTCCTGCTTCACTCTGCGTCGTGACCACTGAAGTGAGTCAGCACAGCAGGGAGATAGAGGGGTTATACTGCATGTGTGGATTTTATTTATTTATCATATTTCTGAAGATGTCCTCACAATGACTTTGCAGCTGTTTGGACAGGTGGTACTTCAGGTAGAGGTGAAAAAGTTTGAAGATTTTAGACTAAATGTTTGGTGAGAGAGGGGATCCACTGGGATATTCAGTTTAAATTACAATGACAGCTGGATGGAAACTTGACTGATGATTAAGACTGAAGACAAGGGAAAGAAAATGTTGGGACAGAAGAAACTGAGGGAGAGAAAAAAAGAGGTAATGAATGAAAGACAGAAATAGGAGGCCAAAAGTGTGGACTTATTTGGCATAGTCAGCCAAATGGCAGTTAGAAAGCAGAAGTTTAACATCAGCATTATACACGGCTGGCCAGCGTTATAGTTAAATGGCGCTTGGCGGCGTCAGGAGGAAACGCGGTGGGACAAGAACAAAAGTTAAGGTGGCGAAAGTCCGAGTAGGGCAGGAGGATGGGGTGTTGGATGTGTCTGACAAAAACTGACTTTCACTTGGAAGAACGGTGTTCGCGTCGTGCAAGATTATAAAGCAAAACCCTGTTCTTTTTTCCTAAACCTGACAACGTGTTTTTGTTGCCTAAACCCAATCACGTGTGTTAGTTGGAGCAAAAAAGACGTCAATTCGTATTTTGAAAGAAGACAATACATGTAACAAGCAGAACTTGACACGGCGTTCCAGAACGTCAACAACCAACGCACCCAGGGTACCTTTCACATTGAATCTGGACGTGGAAAGTCCATGACCAAATGTCAATAGAGTGTAAATGTGTTGTAAAAACACCCATGTTCAGTTAAAAAGCACTGTCAGTGCTACAGATGCTGCTAGGAAACGCCCTGACATGTCGGTTAAAATCACCCAGGTTTGGTTCCACAAATGCTGCTTAGAAACCCTGAGATGTGCCACTAAGAATGCCCAGGTTCTGTAACAAACACCCACATTTAGTGCCACAAATGGCACTGGCAAAGGCTGCAAGGTACCACTAAAAACACCCAGGTTTCAGAACCACAAATGTTGCTGGGATACATTGTGATATATCCTCCTGAGACCCGAACTTGTCAACAATAATAAATAAATAAAGTCCCAATATCCTCAAACAAGACAACAATAAAGCCCTAATGTCCTCAATGGAGACGATAATGAAGTCCCACTGTCCTTCAACGAGCTGATGAAAAATGTCTGCCAACGAGTACTTCCTAATTAACAGTGTCTTAGTTTGCTACTGTTTCTAAAATTGGTCAAATTTGTTGCCATATGAAACTACAAACATTATTAATCATAGATTTTCAAGTTTTAACCATGAAATGTGATCATGTTTTGGACCTTGTCCACGTTTGTGTCGGGATCAGCTGCAGACTGACTTGGCAGAGATGGCTGCCATCTTGTTTTCACATGGATTAGTGTATTGTGGTCTACTGTACCAGCACTACATGGCACAAAAAAGTGTCCACAAACGAGGACAACAGGTCTAAGTTAAGTAGAATGACGTATACTTTGGAGTAAACCCAAAATGTGATGGCCACATATGAGGACACAGGGTCTCAGGAGGCTATCGGAAATGCTGTGAAGGGTCATGATTGTTTGTTGGTCTGGAACAGTGGTCCGCAACTTGGGCAGCCATCTTGCCTATGTGTCATGCCATCCACCATCCCCTCCACCTCCCAATGACAAAATCAGCTCATAAACTATGTCACTTTAGTAACACTGATGTGCTACATATGAAACATACAAATGTAATGTATCTATGGTTTGCAGAAACGGTCAGTACCAACATTTTCTTCGAGCAACTGGGCTGATCAGCGATATCGTGTCATCGTGCCAGAATAACAGAAGTGAAGAAGAGGCCTTGGAGAATAGCTTAGCAACAACAAAAACAAGTGTGGAGGATGATGAATCAAAGACTGGGATCCAGATAAATGTGTCAGGATAGGTAGACAGCAGCTATTTTCCCCACATGGCATTTCCCCTAATTCCAGAAAGAGAAGATGGAGGAGGTGTTTACACAATCCAGATAAGTATAGATTTTATAGATCTCTGCATCTTTGCCTCCTCTATCAATAGAGCCCATTAAGATGTAGACATCAAGCCATCCATCAAAGAAGAAGCTTCCTGCTCTATCAGGCTGATCTATTATGGCATGACGCTTGTTCAATTATATGAACCCATCTCTCTCTTTATGTATCTCTCTCCTTCTTTTTCCATTTCAATCTGCTTCCTCCTTGTTTGTTTGTTTTTCTCTTCACAGATCCATCACTCTCACGCTCTCTCTTTCCCCTACAAATCATATACACACACAGAGGAGTCTACAATTTCCTTAATTCACCTCCTGTGTAATCCTTTCTTTATCTTTTCTCCCTGCAAGCCTTTGGGCAAACTGCTGTTGCTTTGTAGTGAATCTGCTAATTTGCTGCTTCAGTTCAAAAACATCCTCCTAATCTTTGCATTGTTCCAGCCGCTGGAGACATATTGCTCCTTTTTTCATTCTTTGTGGAAGTTCCTGTTTTGAAACAAAGATTTGTAAAACAAATCATAAAAACCTTTTTGTGAAGCTGCTGGTGAAACTCTGCTCTCACTCCCAAAACAAACATTTCAGTATTGTTTTTTTCACTGCAGAGCTTTTCCTTCTTAATTCTTCAGTGGCTCCATTGATTAAACACTTCACTCTCATTCTTCTCCTCGAACACCCACGGCCACAACCATGAGGGATAATTCAGTGTGCAGCTGGCCTGCAATGACTGAATGAGGATTTATTTGCAGTGAAATAACACAGAGGCTTAGTTGGATTTAGGGGATGCCAAAATCCAGATCATCTTCCCTTTAAAGTTTGGACTCCGAGAGGCATTGATCCATGAGATTGGCCTGTGCTGGCCGGTGTTAATATTTCATAAGGTTGAAGGTGATGCAGGGATTCAGATGGTTAGATTGACAGACAAAGCTCACTGAGAGTGAGTGATCAATATCCATCAGGGACGAGCCGTAATCAGAAGTGTTGGGAGGAGAAGGCCTGGCAGCAACCAAGAGACAGCTGAAAGACGTGCAGCAGTGAAGACCAGCTGTCGATCAGCAGGGTGTGAGCAGGGGAGGCACTTCTGTATCTCTGGCTCTTTACACATCACTAAGCAGCAACCTCTGGGGTTAAGAAATGAAGCCATAAGTGCCAAAAATTGCAGCTCTTTAAATGGCCACTTGAGGCTGAAGCCTCTTTCACACAGAGCGCGATTTTCGCGGTGCCCACCGCGGGGTAGGGCGCAGAGCAAGCAGAGAGCAAGGCGCGCAAGACAGGATTTGGGGGAGTACGGGCTCGTTCAGGAGCTACAGCTCCATGGTGACCGCTTCCGGGTCTACTTCAGACTCTTCTCTGCTACTGGACGCGCCGAGGTGTCGTCACAGCGCGTTGCGGTGAAATTAAAAAATGTTCAATTCGAGCGCAGGCTGGCGGGGCGCAGACGCCGCGGTATGCGCCCTCTCACGCGCCGCTCAGCTCAGCGGCAGAGCGGTGCGCTCTTCCGCTGCGGTAGCACATACACAATGAATGGGTTCGCCGGCAGAGGTCTGCGCTTTGCGCGCTCTGTGTGAAAAGGGCTTGACTCACTTTTGGAGTCAGCCTCATAGGCCCCCATGTTTCAATGCCCAACTTACAGCATAAATAAATGTTTACAGCCTTGTATGAAAAAAGATTTTGGTCTCTATAGCTTATTTCCCTGTTTGTGACAACAGCACAGGGGTTGAATTTTATATGACTCACCTGTTTAAAGGAACAGCATGTGAGATATAGGGACATTTAGTGGCATCTAGTGGTGAGGATTGCAGATTGCAATTAGCTGAAACTTTTCCTGGTTCCAATTCCTTCAGGGTTCAGTGTTCATTGACTTGTTTTAGCAGGAACCAGATTATCCACAGAGGTCTCGTCCTCTCCAAAACAAACAGACCAGGTGATTAAAACTGGTAAAAACACTGATTAAAGCAGTTTCATGTTACAAATCAGTGTTTCTCAGATGCTGTTCAGCATGTCGGGGACTGGCCACTAGCCCAGCACCTGCTTATGTGTGCTCACCTTTTTTTCTGATAACTTAATATCCAGACATTCAGGAGGTTTTTACTGGGAGCTGAATTATCCGCAGAGGTCTCTTTTTCTCCAAAACAAATGGACCCTGTGATTTAAACCTGTTAAAAATACTCAATAAAGGAGTTTAACTTTAAAAAAAATCAGCGTTTTTCCACCTTTGCGGCTAGAGCCAGTATTTGGTTTGTCCAGTGTTGGGCAAGTTACTCTCAAAATACTACTTACCTTCATTTGACCGTAATAAGTGACTTTATAATATTACTCTCCGTGTAGAGCATTAAGTTACATATTACATTACTGGTTGTAGTAGTGGTTACTTTCACCAAAGTGACCTGAGAAGAATGAATAGGCATTTTAAATGGATGTGAGTCATGTTGTTTCACAGCAGGTAATCAAAGCACAGAGGCTCCAGTTTGTTACAGGTCATTTCAAATCCAGTGCTGCGCTATGCTGACCCATTCATGTGTTGACATACAGTGGTTACCACTTTGTATTAAAATCCCCTGCTTTTATTAATAATTACATGATTATATAGAACAATTAGGTAGCCTAGACTTTCCTTAAAATAAATGAATAGCCTCAGACACAGGGAGAGTCAGGCAAAGGAGCAAAGTCTGATAATTACGAGATATGTATAAATATTTGTGGGCGTATGATATGAAACACAATAAACAAATATTGAGGTTAGCACAACAAACAGAATGGTGTGCGATCAAGTCACTATGACGATCGCAAATTAATACACTGGAGCTGGAAGACCCACCTGCCAGTTCCTGGTGTGCCGGTTAGCTACAGCAACGTCTCATGCCGACAGTCAGATCCACCTCCCACAATTCCACGGCTCCACCCTCTCCAAATATGGTCACTTCTGGCTCCAAAAATCCAAGAGGGCAATGACCAAAATGCAAAACTTGTGGCTTCATAACAGGGACACCAAAACCAATGGGTGATTGTAACACAAGTACAAACCTCTATAAGCAGTCCGAAGAGTTTTGACAGAGTTTTACTTTGCTTTCATGTTCAGTTTCAGCTTCTCTTTTTGAATTTGTTGAAGACTCTTTTTTGATAGAGACTTTTGACAAACCTTAGTAGAGCTTGGTGTTGCAATTACAAAACTAATACCGATACAGTACTTCATTAATTCGTACTGGCTTATTTTGTTCTGTACCTTAAAGCTATTGAGTACCAATAACCCGTCCTACACTGTGACGCAAGAGATGTTCTTTCAGCTGAGAGAAGTTTGTTGATATTTGTTTGTCCAGTTGCTCATTATTAGTTGGCCCTCTCAGAAAAGATGTCTCTGTGAGGCTGACTCAGCCAAACATGTTGAGCCTCTGGGTTCGTTGGGAGTATTAAAGTGTTCGCTCAGCCAGAGTTGCACTTGTTAGTGTTTAGGCTTACTCCAATAGTTGCCAATGTACTGTCACCAAAGCAAAAAACAACAAGTCTTTCTGTTAAGCAATGAATAATTTATAAGAATGAGGTCCTTGGAGTCTGACTCCTCCATGAAAAATAAAGTTGATAAACTGGAGAGGAGGGTCATCAGGTTAGTAAAAGCTGCTGCTTGGAGCTTGTAGGACTCAGTTTTCTTTAGTTCACATGATGGTTTCTCTGCTTCAGGAAGCTTTAACTCACATTTTGGTGCTTTGGCTCGATAGTGAAGATGTGTTACTTTGTTTTCATGATGGGGGCAGTGTTCTCCGGTCACTGCAGGCTCTTAGTAATGAAACCAGATTCTCTTTGAATAATCTTTAATCAACACCAACAGGTCAAGACATTAAAACACCCAACTTGTCTCCCTCTGGGCTCACGTCAGGATTCTCAACTCTTATTGCTGCAGACATTACTCTGTTACATTTACAACTGTCACCCGTAAAACAACAGCAGAGAGGAACTAAAGTTACTCTGAAGCAAGAGGACATGCATCAGCAAATGACTCTTTGTTGTTTCCAATATTTATGTGTCATATTTAAACAGGATACTTTGCCGATTTTCAACCAGTGTTTTATGATAACAGTGTGGGTAGTATTTTTAATTGAACTGTTGTAAACTTACCTCCATCTTACCAGCGCCCAGATGTCCCTGCTCATTTTTTACCTCAAATACATAGGGTGTTGCTAAACAAGTCGTCCAGCAGGTTGTCGCTGTGGAGCTGTTGCTTGAACTACAGACTGTACTCCCTCATTTTTGTATGCCCATCACCACAGACACAAAGAGTATAGAAGCGTTTCTCTCTTAAACTCAGACTAAGCTGTGAAACTAGGCAGTAACTCTGTCATTGTATTGCCTTTTTCTCCTTTAAAATATCTTCAGAAACATACTTAAGTGGGATGCCCAGTAGTTCACCTGATAGAGCAGGCATCCCATGTGCAAAGGATGTGTCCTTGCCACAGTGTCCCTGGTTTGATTCCAACCTGTGGCCCCTTGCTGCATGTCATGCACTCTTAAGCCCAGTTCAGACCTATGATTCATGATGAGATGGGACCGTTTTAGAAGGTTACAGAGAAAAGTTGTGGAGGTGTGAACGGGCCAGTCTGAACTCGACTCAAGGTGGTTGATGGTGTCACCTGCAACTCTGCTGGTCAAATCACCGGTGGCTGGTTTAAGAACGTAAACACGTCGCCTGTTTTAACTGCCAGTTAGCTTGTAGTGAAGCTCCCTTGTCAAGTCAAAATGACTGCAGACGACGTGTTCGCTTACTGAGGCAGGTGATCTGACCCCACTGGGCCCTTTGTTTTCCGTCCGTTAAAAGGTGTTTCCTGTCACTTAAGCTGCTGTTTCCTACTATTTAGATAACCAATTCTGGGAACAATTGCTTCTCCTCACCTACCCAGATTTGGTCAGAGTCATGTCAGGTCATCTACACTATAAAGTACAGAGAGTTGTTGCATAGAGATGATACACTGTTTCATCTAGTTGTGTTTGTGTGAACTGGCAGGTGTTTAGAACGTTGCAGAATTGCGCATTGCAAGTAGTTGCCTGTTTCAACTTGTCTCGTCGCAAATCTTTGGTCTGAACTGGGCATTAAAGCAGTTATATCTTGCTTCTGTTACACTGCTTACTCCGAGGAAGTTCTCTACTAGAAGGAAAAAATTTAGCACGCTTTAACCCTCTCCAAAGATATGGCAGGCCTGTCCGGTGCTCTTAAAGTAGGGCAATCTTATATCAGGGGAGACTTCAGAGATGAGGTCCAAAGTATATTGGAGCACACAGACTAGAGGCAACAAACTTTATGAAAAAGACTAACATCAGATGTATTTTGACTTTAATGAAGGCGCATGTAGCGTCTTTTCAATAAAGCTTGTTGCCTCTAGTCTGTGTGCTCCAGCAGACTTTGGACCTGATCTCTGAGGTCTCTCCTGATAAAAGCTCTCTACTACACTATGCTCTAAGGTTTCCTAATACCCACCTTACTGTGAACAACAACAAACAACCTATAGCTTATTCTTGGCTCCCAGTACCTTCTTATCCAGGATGGGTCGCCCTTATTACGTTCTAGTTCCCATCAATTTGCCTCCCATGACGAATTCATGCATCATGCATCTATTCTTTGAGCCATTAACGAAGAGAAAACATTCAGGCATGGTCGTGTGCTGCTCTTTAAAATCCTGCGAGGCATGACAGGATTCGTAGAAAGCGGACTGCCACAGCGATTTGTCTGGGGTATTAGCTTGGAGAGAATCAATGGTGAATAATGGGTGAATCCATCCAGCTTTTTATCGCAATTGACATGTACTCTTGACAAATGAAGTAATCCTATTAGATTGTTACACCTCGCAACATCTGCGTGTGGGTAAAGGTTGCATGCCTGTGTAGATGCATGCACAGTAGTTGAATGTGTGTGTGTGTGTGTGTGTGTGTGTGTGTGTGTGTGTGTGTGTGTGTGTGTGTACTTTGTTTCAAGGCCTTTTCCTGTGGCACTGATGGTAAATAGACCTGTCATTTCCTTTTAAGCACAGCCTGGATGTTTTGCTGTAATGAGACTGTCAATTTCCCTTTTGCCCACGAGAACTGCGCCCTCCCATCCTGCTCCGAGCCCCACGGGTCACCGCTAGAGAGAGATTGTGTAGACATCCTAATGAGAAGGTCTGTTTCATTGTTACTGATACCATTTGGGAACCGCAAGCTCATGCCCCCCCCGCCTCATTTTTAAAGCCTCATTTCAAAGCCACCTCCCTTGTCACACTCATTCCTCTGCCTCAGAGGAAGGCTGTTTTCAAGTCGAGCACAAATGCGGCTTGTCAGAGAGGCAGGCGACACGCCAGAGGGAGACGAATACGAAGCACAGGGCAGGTCAGAAAGTAGGAGACGAGACATTTTACTGTGCGGGAGATGGGAGCGTTTATTTGATAAACGATGCCATTTAGGTTAGGTGATGGTGACTACCTTGAAGGGAAATTTCGGTTGATGTCAACCTGTCTCCTATCATCCTAAATTTGTTTCAAGTGACTAGTGACATAAAAATAATAGTTAGCATGTTAGCCGTTAGCCTAGATACAGCCGGGG
>NC_065517.1:19586612-19629402 GCF_006386435.1 Epinephelus moara
GCCATCAAACTCTGCAAAATCAAATTCCTCCTCCACAAAGTCGAAGTCTGGCAAAAAGTCAGCCATTATTCTATAAATCTTTCATAAAATAAATGAATGAACTTTTCAGGCTACTGTCCGGTTCTGCCTTCCAGCTGTTGCTGCTTGTTTTCGTGAGATTTCAGGCACGGTATGAGATCGCTGCTCGCGATATTTCAGCCGCGCTTTGGAAAGCAGAGCTAAATGGTAAACAAACATGGCACCACACCGGCACCACACCGGTAAGACGTTTACATGTCGTTTTCCATATGTTCTCTGACATTTATCCTAATGATATGAGGCGGTCTTTGTGGGAAAAAAAGCTTGTTTAGTGGACTAACTTTGTACTTGAAGGTATGCCCGTTCACTTACGTTTTAACAGGTCTGACGCTACTATGCGCCCCGGCTGTATCTAGGCTAACGGCTAACATGCTAACTACTATTTTTTTGTCATTAGTCACTTGAAACAAATTTAGGATGACAGGAGACAGGTTGAAATAAACTGAAATTTCCCTTTAAAGAGCAGAGAGATCTGAAATAAATTACTTGCCCTTGTAGTTTAGAGAGGATTTCTCCTCATGTAATGAGCTGATGTGACATTAACAGTATTGGGTACTCACGTTCAAACTACCAGCAGCACCTAAAAACAATAGAAAAAGGAGAATTGCAAAATAGAAATCTGCATGATACAGTAGGTGTAGGTGACTCAGACTGTGCTGTGTGCAAATCGATTGTCCTTATTTATTCTTCCCACTAATTCATAAGTGCCACAGAACAAATGTTTTAGGTATCTGATAATACACTACATAACGATCTGTGCTGTGCAGTCTGGTTCCCAGGCAGAGTCACATCCAATCTGCCTATTAGAGGTGGAAAATAGCAGAAAGAAAGCTATTCATAATCTTTGACATTACCCGATAATTTGCTTAAATTGCATCTGGTGGAAATGCACTTACATTCCGTCTCGTGGCTCAGAGAGCGCTCCAGAGAGCTGTTTAAATAATTGGAGCTCTTACTCCTACATAGATACGCTTTGCTACGTCTCCGGCTGCATACACACAC
This sequence comes from Epinephelus moara, assembly GCF_006386435.1. Lineage (NCBI taxonomy): Eukaryota > Metazoa > Chordata > Actinopteri > Perciformes > Serranidae > Epinephelus > Epinephelus moara. The sequence goes on from NC_065517.1 coordinate 19,587,693, forward strand.
ATTGCTCTGAGTCACGGTAAACTCCCTCTTTGAATTACAGTATGAAAAATGAAAGGAGGAATGAGTGCAAATGCATGGGGGTATTCTAAAAACTGGGATATTTTACAGCTGTTTCACCATCAGTTTGTTTAAAATGAATCGCTGAGACTGGTTCTGACATGACATAACTTTTCCTCATGACAGAAAATGGCTTAAATGCTTTTTTTGGGGGGTGCTGGAAAGCAGCAACTCAGAGGAATGGACGTTTACTAAGAGAAAATGATGTTGATGTTTACCTGCTGGGTGCTTTGCTGGAGGGTTTCACACCTTCACTTCCACCTAACCTCGCTTAAGTGCCATTGACCTGAAGCACTTAACCTCAAGCTGCTCCAGGGGCAACGCACTGCAGGCAACCCTGAGCTCTGACCTCTCTGAAGAAATTGCAATTGCGTAGGAGGCAGTACATGTTTCTGCCTCAGAGGGATATTTGAGAGACAAATCTCAATCACTTTGCCTGAATTGCCTGGTAAAGTATTTTTTAATAATGTATTTCTGTGTTTATTAGATTTGGTGGAATTGCTGTGAAAAGGGGGCTCAATAAGAATCAATCTTCTTTTATTTCAGCATTCAATACCTAAGCTCTGCTAATGAGGTATTACCATATTAGCTCCCCAGATGATGAAATATCATCTCCAGTGCATTTCAAGGATCTCTCATCATATTTCCCCTCACAGCTGTCAAATAATTGCTAATTTCATTCCTGTGAGTCAGAGAGCATTTCATACACTGGGCTCAAATGTGGTTTTCCGTCATGCTGCATATCGATGAGCGTTTATTTTCTCCAAGTTCAATAGGGGTTGTGAGATTTGACAGATTCTTATTTAGTGGTATTTTGAATGAGGTAAGTAGTTGTGAATGTTTATTAAAGTGTTTATAAAACACTTCCCATCCTTCCTTCACTACAGGTTCTGTATTTGTAGGAGTCAGTAGGGGTGGACAACACCACAGATTTTTTTTTTGGTCCAGTACTAAGTGATACCAAGGCTATAATCAGCAATATTGATACAGAGGCTCCTCTGTGCACATACACACAAGGGCAGAATGCAAAGAGTACATGCATTAAGAAGGAGATGCATGTTTTTTTCCAGTATTGCTCCTATTGATGCTAGTATTAATATGCAAAACAGGATTTAGTATAATTCATTAATTTTCCGTAACCGCTTATCCTCTTGAGGGTCGTGGGGGGGCTGGAGCCTATCCCAGCTGACAGTGGGTGAGAGGCAGGGTACACCCTGAACAGGTCACCAGACTATCACAGGGCTGACACACAGAGACAGACAACCAGAGTCATCAGTTAACCTGCATGTCTTTGGACTGTGGGAGGAAGCCAGAGTACCTGGAGAAAACCCAAACTGAAACAGGGAGAACATGCAAACTCAGAAACACAGAAGGGCTCCCCCATCCCGGGGTTTGAACCAGGAACCTTTTTGCTTTGAGGCAACAATGCTAATCACTGCTCCACCGTGCCACCAGAAGGATTTCATATCAGTCATATTGATATTTGGGGTATTGGTCCACCCACTCTTAGAATTCAGATTCTACTAAAGGCAGATTCCATATAATTAAAGCTGGAGTAGGCAGAAATCCGAAACGGTAAAAAAGTAAAAATACACCCTCCTCCTGCAGCTCTCCCCTCTTTGTCCTAAGCCCCTCACAGCAGACATCGATGGTCATATGCACAAGTTTCATACAGTAACTCAGTGTTTCCCATACATTGATTTATTGGATCCTATTTTATTGTACATTCGCACGCAGCTCATTCACGCAGCCTCTTCTTGCTCTGCTCTCTCTCTGTTTATCAGACCACAAAAGAGACAGGAACTAGCTAGCTACCCTACAGTCCCTCTGCCTCACTCTCTACTCCTGTGGTATGCTTCCCTGGGAGTAAAGCGAGCACTAGCTCAGGAGACAGTTGGCAGCTGTAGCGGCTCAAATTTGGCCAGTGCAAACCTGTCAGGCAAAGTGTGTCACTGGCTGGTGGCCAGTGGCAGGGCTGGGTCTATCCTGTGTAACAGCAGCAACAGAAAGTTTGCTGATCCAGTGGGGAGTCTGTGGGGTGGTCATCTCCAGAGCTGCTGCTCCCTTTTCTTCCAGAGAAGTAGTCTATAGCAGCAGGGAGACAGGCAGAGGACACACTGTGATTTGAGGTTCTAGTTAATTTAGCTACGCCCACAAAACGTGAACATGAAGCCGCAGCTATGAGTCTTAGGTTCTGGGTAACAGAAGGCTAAATTATTTGCAACATTTTCTCCATCTCTGAAACACTTTGGCGATATTGACACGTTTTACTTTGTTTGTTGTCAGACTCTCTTTAAGACTTTCTTTTTGATAAGTCTGGTTTTTTTTGGGTTGCTTTGCAGTATAGGCAGAGGTTGCCAATGCTGGAATGACAACTTTCTCTGCTGGATTCTCTGCCATTGAATCAGGCTTTCACCAAAGGGACGTGCACGCAAGTCTGTATTTGTAGAACAGCCAATAGGAACGTCCTCTCTCTAAAATGACCGGTGATTAGCCAAAGTCTCTTGTCATGGACTGGTTTTTCTAAAGCCTAAAAACAGAGTCAAGAGGAGGTGCTGAAGTCAAGTTTTGTGTCAGTCGGTTTGAATTACAATGTGCTCAAAGCTTATTATAGGAGTTTTGCCCAATGATGCTAAATTTCAACTGCCTACCCCAGCTTCAATTCATTGACAACAAATTACAGTAAGTGGTGAAAAGACTGAGTACCAGACCAAGGAAATAATCTGCACATAACCCCCTGTAAAATCATGACTTGTTGTTTTTACGCTTTGGTTTCTGACGTATGCCCAAAAATTTTGAACTGTTCCTTTATATTGAGATTTCACATGCTGCATGTTTTTTTATTAGGTTTACTGTAGGTGTTATTAACTATCACAAAACATCTTTACTGTGCTGCTGCTGTTGTCACCTGAAAGCCACTACTTAGTATTTCAGTTGCACAAATGATTTTGTCATTGGTGCGTAAATGATATTCCAGTGTGAACTTCATAGCAGTCATACTAAAAACAGTAGGGGCCAATCGTCAAGAACAGAAATGTCATTTTGGAAACTCACAGCAAAGCGAGGCAGAGCAGGGATGGAGAGATGTTGCTTTGAGTCTTGAATATTATTAGCTCTCCATGTTCGCCCACTCTTAGTGATGTAGATGAAGACTGTGAAGTGTTTTTTTTAATTATTATTATTGTAGGTTAAAGGCACCGGGCAGGAAGCTAAAAATTGTAGCATTTCATTCAGTTTTCTATGACAGCATCAATCAACCTACTGCAGCAATATCAGTTTGGCAAGGTTATTGTGCAAAGCAAATATACAAAGCCATTGAGGTTAATGGTTATTGACAAGGCACACTGGGTTTATGAAAAACAATATATTCTGTTTATCTAACAATTTATCATTAATTTTATAGGGGCTTCACAGATGGCTTTACAGCAGTCAGTCCTTTCAAACCAAAGCAATTATGTCAGATTGTGGATGTGCTCGAATTGATGTGAAAAGTTGTCTGCGTGTCACTGGGCCATTAATGACAATCAGTCAAGACAATGAAGACCTCTGGCTGTGGTCAGCCCGGTGAGAAGCAGCAGAGGTCAGTCAAGGATGAAACAGGTGGCCATTCAGTGGAAGGCTTAATTAAAGTGGAAATAGAGACGCTTTTCTGTGCCCCATAATGACCATCATTTTAATAGCGGGGTGTTGATTGAGTTCGTGATCAATTAAAGCGACAAAAATTCCCCACAGCAAGTCACCTGCAGTGCCAGAGATTGTAAATCATCTGTGGAAGCTGAAAAATCTTGTTTGTTGGACAAAGGAGCAACTGACAAAACACTATTAACACTGCTATATTAATCATGGTAATATATTGTAACTTTTAAACGCATATTGAGAGTCTCAGAAACTTATGATACAATGAGAAACTTTAATTCACACAGGTCACTGATACAGGACCAAAACAAATACACACCCAAACTTCTTTTTGACCATATACATTAATTTTCATTAGTCTGACTGCACAGAGATAAACCTAATGTGCAGTGAGTTAGTAAGTCAATCAATCATCTCATAAAAATGTGTGATCAGATCACACAGTATCTTTGCATTTTCATATGGTTTCTGTGTCTGATAAGGTCTCAAACAGTCTTGAATTCTTGCTGTGACTTGTGATTTGGTTTTAATGTGTATAGAAGCCGGTGGTTCAGTGGTGCAGTGGTTAGCATTGTCGCGTCTGTGTGGAGTTTGCATGTTTCTCCTCGTGTCAGGGTGGGTTTTCTCCGGTTACTCCGGCTTTCTCCCACAGTCCAGGCTAGGTTAATTTGGTAACCCTAAATTACCTGTAGGTGTGAATGTGAGCATGAATGGTTGTCTGTCCCTACGATGGTCGGGCAGCCTGTCCAGGATGTACCCTGCCTCTCGCCCAATTTCAGCTGGGATGGGCTTCAGGCCCCCTGTGACCCCCAACAGGATAAGTAGTTACAGAATGAAGGAATGTATAGAAGCCTGTTCAGGAGTGGCCTGAGGAACATGACAAACAGCTCAAGCTATCGATCTGGCCTCTAAATTCCCCAGATCTAACTCCAGTGTAGTGTCTGTGGGGCATGCCAGTACCCCAGCACCAAATCAAGTCCACAGTACAACCTCTGACTTATTGAGACATGAACACAAGACCTTTGGTCTATATATGGAGACAAGGTTGATGCCTTCAGCTCCTTCTCAAGTACCTTTGGCCATTCTTGAGCAGTTTTTGCAATGTTGCATGGCACATTGTCATGCTTGGGGTCACTGCTATCGGGGAGTGTTGTAGCCATGAGGAGGCACACTTCGTCTGCAGCCGTGGTTGCATGTTTGGTAACGTGTCAAGTGGCATCCACACGAATGCTGAAACCCAAGGTTTCCCAGAATAACATTATATTGTAACAAGATGATCAATGTTGTTCTCTTCAGACAGTGGTTTTAATGCTGTGGCTTATCGGTGTGTTGTATGCAGGGGTGATTTATTTTGCATAATGCCTCTGGCCCCAGGGTTATAGTCAAATGGTCACAAGTTCACGGAAAAAAGAAAAAAAGTGTGGAAGAGTGCCATCCTAAGGTCAGCATCATATTATATGTTGTTTTCAGACTAGGTGAGAGTGAGCAACAAAGAGTCTTTTTTTTGGGATGTTGTGGTGCATCCCAGGGGCTGTGTTGGCTGTCATCTGCTCCAAGCCAGTCTCACTCCGAAGTCGTCGAAAATCTGGCGCTTTGGCAGTGACTTCTGGTGTCAGACACCGACAAAAAAAGCCTTCCTCTAACGTCGGCATAATACGCTTCCGATCACTGTTATAGTTTATCGACGCCTAGCAGCATGAGGAGGAAATGCAGCAGGATATCAATGAAAGTTTAAGTGGAAAAGTCCAAGTAGGGTGGACAGGAGGGGTGGTGGGATTGGTCCAACAGCCGACTTTCACCTGGGAGGCTGGTGCATAAGATCATAAAGCCAAACCCTGTTCATTTTTTTCCCAAACCTAACCATGTGCTGTTGTTGCCCTGTTGTGCCAACGTAGTGCGTTTATTTTGAAAGAGACTGTATGTAAACGGTAAATTTCCTGTGAAAATATAAGTGTATTTTGAAAGAAGGCAATACGTGTAACTGGCAGAACTTCACAGGGTGTCCCAGAACGTCAACAATCAACACACCCAGGGCACCTTGCCCGTCGTATATTGGTGTGGAAAGTCCATGACCAAACATCAATATATGACAAGGTTGAAGTGAGAATGTGTTGTCCGTTCTGGCACACTGCGCAAGATAAAACAAGCACTTGGACTGAATATCATGTAGTTGATCCTAGCATAAGAATTCTAGAAATGGTTGATGGTGCTTCTATTTCTGCTTTGTGGCTTCACTTTAAAATCGGGTTGCGCAATTATCCGACAATAATAGAGCACCTTTTGTAAAAAAATAGCCAGTCACGGACTCTGCGTCGTCATTAATGGTTGAAGCCCAGACAATACAATGAAGCCTTTGACAGGCCATTTCAGCACATCTACAATCAGACATCATTGCCTGGCTCAAAAAAAAAAAAAAAAAAAAACCTGCCATGATTTAGCACACACTTCCCCTTTGGTGTGTTTTATCTCACTTTAGCCGCTGCTTGCTGTGATGGAGATGGAGTGGCCCCATCTTATTTCTTTTATTTTTCCTCACTGAGAAGCCAGCAGTAATTGGTAGGTTGAGATTTTGACAAGGAAACAAAAAGGCAAAAATTCACCGTCTGACATCACACTCACTTGCTCGCGAAGCAGCCGGGGATTGAAAGTGGTTCTGAAAAACTCAATTTGACTTCAATCTACACGCACGCACATGGACTGTGAATTTTAACAGGCATAAATGACAGAAAAAAGGATGTGAGAAGAGGAGGTCACTCTTATTTGAACGTTGTTCACAGCAAAGTTTTAGATTCTTGAAACGATAGCAAGTAATTGGTTTGTATAATTGGAAACGGCTACATTGCTGTACGGTGATCATAATGGTGTTAAAATTAGTCTGACACATTAGTCTGAGTGACTGTCTATCTGCACATGCTAATTGGCACTCAGTGAATAAAATGCAGGGTGGCCCTGAGAGCTCAGCACAGTGCAAGATAAGAAAACACATGCAAATAGAAACAACACAAACAAATTGAGAAAAGTCTTCACCAACTTGACGGCATACAAATACGTCAATATGATGACAGATAGCATTTAGAAAAAGTGCTGTAGGTAGAGAAGCTTTCAGCACAATGGAAACTGTTTCCAGGGAACATTAAAAAGTGATGCACACAGCTGGGACATGCTTGTTGTTTATGAAGTTACTGAAGTCAGCTATCTGTCGTTGTGATCACTGACTAATAAGCAAAAGGCTACATTAGCAGCGTATACATGCAATAATATGTAAATAATGGTAAATAAGACAAAAAAAACCCATAATTTTAGGTTATTTTCTAACACCACTGAAAGATAACCAAGTCCACTGACATCAGAATCAATATGAGGCAACTACTGGCGCTGTGTGCAGGCTCACAGGGAGTGCAGCGGGCTTTGAAGCCAATATTCATGGTGGCCAAACAGTGATACTGCAACTTAGAGGGTCGTCACATCATGCCCTGTGGCCCCATGAGACTTTTCCCATTGACTTACATGGCAAAAGAGATGTCTGTAAATCGGTGGATGCATTTTTTGTGTCACAATCCCGCAAAATGACTCATTCTACTATCAGGATTTTATCCATTCGGTCTGATAACATTTTGGGAGTCTAGAAGAACCGCACGATTGAATAATTTTATCCCCATTCAAGTTAGCGGAGTGCTAAACCAGAAGTTAGCTATTCAGCTGCCGGAAGTCAGACGCTTGGCGGCAATCGGTTGTGCTCAACCACTGTAAGTCTCTAGTACACCTGCTTTTTGGCTGCACAGTGCGGAAGTAGTGCCTATAATCCCCAGATTGCCTCCAATGCTGTACCCACTTCTCCTAATACAGCCACAGCTGCGTGTCACACACTGTCATTTTGCAAAGTAGGACATGCTCCTGGATTAACATCCCACATCGAGTTCCTGGACCAAGATTGCAATCAACCAATCACAGCCCTCTGACATCATCAGTGTGCTGCTCCTGTACTTTCAAAATTTGTTTGTGCTTCTTCTGAGCTAAGCTAGTTCTCTAAATTGAAGTTAGTACAATGAAACAATATCCTCAGTAACACTTAACAAAAACCTTGTAGGCTACTGCAGCGTTAGCGAGTCAGCTTGCTAACTGGGTTGGCTATGCTAACAAGTAAGCTTTTACTAACAGAGAGTAAGTATAATACCATATTTTCAGCTGTTAACACTGATAGCTCTGTTGTCACTGTTGCCATTTTTAGCACTGTTAGTGCTGTTAGCACCACTATTTGCATGGGTAGCACTGCTAGCCACCATTTTGGCTCAGCCATCTCCATGTTTGTTTTTGTTGTCAGAGGTAAGGGCCACGTGCAGGCATTCCCAGCCTGAATACGGTATAGCACCTTTAACTTTCTCCTTAGCGTTCCCGTCTGTCAAATGCTTCCTGGCAGAACTTGAGATCAAATTACAGAGCATCTCATCATCCTGGCTGAGTGTTTAGAGAGTTGTAATGTGCAAACATAATTATCTTCCTGCCATTGGGTTGTGTATGCCTTCATGGTATGTATCTATAACTACTCTCCCTTCTGGCTCTATTGATGCATCAGTCCTCTAATGGCCACCATCACCCTTGTTTAATTGCTTCTGTAATGCTCACTGTAGGAATACCAACCCCCACCAAAAGCCACAGTGTGTGTGCGATCAGTAGAGACAGGGCCATTTTTCAAAAGGAGCTGCTTCATCTGTGGGGTGGACAGCAGTCTAATTAACCCAGAGGACCAAACAACACCTTCAGACTTTATGGCCTTGTGATCTATCATGCTTTACTGTGTACCACACTGGCTGTAACATTTGCCTACTAATCAGCGGTCTGGCAGAGTAGTTCTAAGTACACCACAAACTTTTATCATCATGTTTTATGTTGACATAACTTGATCTTGTTACTGTTTTTACACCCAAAACTTTGGTCAAGAAAGAGTTTGCTTGTGGTCATAATGGCATGACATTTGAATACTCAACCAATTAATGTTTTTGCTAATCCCAAAGCATTTTCCTATTGATGCTAAGCAGAATAAAAATCTATATCTAAAGGACAGATTGTTCTGTGCATATAATGCTACTCAGTGGTATGATGAGCTTTTAGCACCCATATGAAAAATTCAAAGATTTTGAAGATTGACTCACATGGACCCTTTGGATAAAGGTGGAAATAGCCCTGTGTCTTTTAGTTTGTTTGTTTTTTGTTTGTTTTTTCAACTTTGTTTAATTCAGGTAATAATATAAGCTCATAATGTTTATCCTACAATGCTGTTCTCTAAAGAAATCTAATATTATTGCGTAAATGCTCTTCTATTGGCCTAATATTCACCTCAGGGTATTGAAGATCACATTAAATTGGCGTTGTTGATCCTTGTTTTGCAATTAAAGCAGCCTATAGATTATTATGTATGGATTCAAATGTAGCACTGGTCTGTGAAGTATACTCCCACAGCCCTTGTAAGGTGGGGACAGTGCTGGGCAGGTTACTCTAACAATGTCATATATTACTCATTACTAGTTACTCTTTTCAAAAGTAATAATATTACTTTACTCCCTGCTTACAGTAATTTGTTACACTACTCGATATATTACTTTTTTACCTCTTCAATTCAGTCTTCAGTTGCTGTGACCAGTATTTTCCCAAAGATCTGGAAAGTCACAAAAATGGAAAGTCACTTGTGGAGCAAGATTTCATCCACAGCACATCAAGCCACAAGCTTCATTACTTCTCTGTAGCTGCAGATGTCCATCATTAAAATCCACTTTTGGTTGTGTAGCCGACCTCCCTGGCAGAGGAGGGGTTTTCTTTGGTGGGGTGTATTTCATGGATTGTCACATTGTTGTGCTGTTGGTAGTAGTAGGTATTGCAGACCAGAGGTTTAAGGATGTGTTTTTTGCAGTAGAAAGGGTTTTAGGGACCACCTGCAGCAACAGTGTTCCTGTCATCTTTCCTCCTAACAAAATCAAAGTAACGGGAATATTTCCAGCTGCTAAGGTAGTGTTTCCATCTTCCTAATTAGCTTGCTGCTTTGTGACGTGTCTGCGCAGTGTGACGATTATGAAAATGAGTCCACTGATGTGACTGTTGTATTTTAAGTCAATAGTGATGTGATAACAAAAGTAATGTTGTAACAAGTTGTTTGGTTTTGGGGTAACTGTATGAAATCTTAATAGTAATTAGTTACACTACTCCTTGTTGGAAAAAGTGATATTATTACTTTATATTATTATTATTACTGAAAAGCGGTACTGCCCAACACTGTGCAGGGGCCCCCACCTGTTAACAACTGCTATTACATACTGTAGGATGTACATCATGATAGGATGCATTTTCAGAGCCAATACATAAAACAGTTATATTAAAAAATCTTTGCTGGTGCCAAGTTCTTCCCAAGTTATATACGTCAGAGCCAGTCAGGAAGATTTGGAGGTTGACAACGAGGTCCATGGGGATGAAACAGACCTACCTGATTGTAAAGACAGCGATCAACAGGACGAATAGGAAATATTACAGATGAGGCTGAGACCCTGGTAGTGTTAGCACCAGATGAGAGAGAGGCATAGCAAATTTATTTATGTAGCACATTTCACACCTAAAGGCAACCCAAAGTGCTGAACAGTTCAGTCGAGTCCAAGTTTATTGTAGCCCAGTTCCAAAGCATGGCTCAAAGGGCTATATGAATAGAGATTTCAATTGAATTTCAATTTCAGTTTGATCTATAAAGTCCAATATCACCAATCACAATTAGCCTCAGAGGGCTTTGAAGCATATGACATCCCTCAGTCCTTGGACCCTCACAGAGAATAAGGAAAAACTCCCCAAAAATAACCCTTTAATGGGGAAAAAAGACCACCGTGTGCCCTGCAGCTTCACTATCAGGTGACGGAGAGCCTGGCATCCCAACAGCTTCAGCGTCAGGTGAAAGAGGGACACCATCCTCCCTGCAACTTCAGCATCGGGCAAACAGTAACTCTGTGAACTCTCTAACAAACAAACAAAAGCAGGTTTCAAGAATTCTTTTCCTCAGCAGCTATCATGTTTTTCCCCCAATGGCGTACAGATTGTTACGCATTCCATTAAAAAAAGTAGTGCATATAACTGCTGTAAACAGGGGAAAAGTCTCCCAGGAAACGCATAACCACAGACCCTGCTAGGTTTGGGCGAATCGCCAAATGTTTATAACATGTGGCTCCGCCCCTGGCAAAACCAAACTACCACCATGCAAATCCAAAACAAACAAAAAAAGACTCCAAAAATTCATGATACACACACACACACGCTCACTCTCACACACACACACACACACACACACACACACACACACACACACACACACACGCTCACACAGCCACCATCTGCTCAAATTGCTACATTAGAGGCCATTTTAACAAGCAGAGAAGTAATACAGCTACACGATTCCTGCTGGTTATTAAGCATGTGCAGCAGGGGTACATTTTGGGCCCTGTGCTGACCACCATGAATCACATTGTCCTCTCTATGCATAATTGATAAACACACCTTTGAAAGGCCATGTGTGCTCAGCCAATCTACCCTGTATAAATCCACACATCGTGTTGAAGCAGCCAAAAGAAACTGACAGTGGTTTTGATCTATGATTCCTGCTCTGTTCATCTTAACCACTGTCTTCCATTTGAGTAAAAGACGTACTGCAAAGTGACAGGGTGCAAAGGATTGCGCGTGTTTTTGTTAGCCTAATTCAAGGCAAGACAAAGCTTCCAGTAAGGGGTGAGAGATAAGACTGAACCCAAAGCAAATATTGACTCCTCACAATTCAGTTCAGCAGCAGCCTTGACAGCAAATCTTTGAGTTTCTGTAACTCAAGTCAGTTTTTTAGCCTAACAGGCTTTCCTCTGATCACATCCACTCAGCTCCAGCCATCGTATAAAACCAGCTGAGGGAATGAATCACTGAATACAAAGACACATCAAGAGACAAATTTGGCTTTGGTGTATCAGTGAATATGTTTTATCTGAAAAGAATTTACACAAGCTCGCCATGTTAGACATATTTAAATTTTCACCCTCTGTGACTACATTATGCTGAAACGTTGCTTTGGATTTCTGGCTGGTTGGCAGCAGAGACGAACGACTCTGACTCTTACATTTGATCCGCACAAGCTGTGCTGCCACACGCTACTTTCCATGCGAGGCATTTTAATGGCTTCAAACAAACCGTACCAGCGGCACTCTCAGCGGAGTGGGATTTCATGTTGATGTCACTGCCCCGTACGCGCTTTATCACCTCGTTAACGGGGCCAAAGGTTCCGTTTTCTGACATTAGCTGAATCACAATGGCCTTTAACAGTCCTGAGAAGTGACTAGAGGTCTCCCACTGCTCGACTTTATCACTTTGACACTTCTAAATATCATCACAGACTAATGGGCCCCCTGTGCAGTGGCCAAATGATAGTTGTGAAGCTGTTGTGTGCAGGCATATATCGGAATAATATGCCTTTCAGGATTGTTCATGTTGTCAGGGAGTCCTTTGAAACAACACTGAGATGTCTGAAACCTTTTGCAGCAGAACAGCATGTGTGTGCATGCATGCTCTCTCCTCATGCATGTGAGTCTTTGCACGCAAGAGTAAATTATTGATAGTCTGAGTGAAATTACTCTCCATCTGCTGAGATGTGTTCAATATTGCTTCTAATCCCTGATCCTGGGAACTGAGGTGAACATGATTTTTTTGCTGCTTTTTGGCAACATTACCAAGTATCTCTTTTTATGATTCATCCTCTTTTCACCTCCATACTTGACTTCTGAGTCTTTTTCCCATTTTTGTTTTAAATCAAGCACATTTTCATTCATGTCTTTACTTTATTTTGATGCCGTCCTGCTGTCAGAAAGTGCTTTACACAGCAACAAATGGACAATGTGTGTGTATATCTGTGTCAGAGACACTGGAAGTGTGTGTGTGTGTGTGTGTGTGTGTTATCTCCTCCCCGGCTGCCCTAAGGAATAACTGTCCAGAGCGCTCCTTGTGCTTGGTAATGGCATGCTGCTATCTCCCTCCACGCTGCGCTGAAAAGAAATGACTTTCCAACGCTGTGGCTTTCCTTGACTGCTCAAGCCAGATTCAGCAGCAATGAATGGAGCCTCATCTTCTGCTCTTGACATTCCAGCCAATCTCTATTTTCATTAAAAGTAACTTTTTTTTATGGCATTTCTGCTTTATTTGATAGTCGCAGCATAGAGACAGGAACAGATGGAGTGAAAGGTAGTGCACATGTTAATTCACAGCCCCTCAGCCGCTCTGTAAATATGTAAATCACTGAATTTTATTTTTCAGCCTGTCTGCCATATCCTCCCTAAACTTACCGGCTCTTTTGGTAATGACTTTTCAAATTTGACGAGTGGTGTAGGGGCGGTTTTCCAGTGCAGTTTTAGCACGGTATAATGAGTACATTATCGCCTCACCACAGTTAATTCCAGCATAACTTGTTTATGAGTGGCCAGGGGCTTGACTGGCCCTCGGTGAAGCTGAGCTAAAGTGATACTGCAGTCTGAACTGCTGCTTCATTGGAGCCAGAGAGCTTTCAGAAAATGGCCTCTTGTCTGGTGCTTTTCAAGTCAAAATGAACCATCACGATGAGTTCTTTCTCTCCCTGATATACACTTCCTGTCTGGCTGTGTTGCGCATCCCTAAGCCCCACTCACTCGTTGGTTTGAGTGATCTCTCTGCCGTGTGTTTTCTCCGTCATTCTTTGTCAGAGCGTGCACTTGTGTGCTCTCCTGCCCGAGGGCTCTCAAGAATGGCGAAAAAGCAGTGGCAGCTCGGGACCCTATAATCTACACGGTGGCAAAACCAATGGGCATATTCATCTTTTGGGTCTGACAGAGAAAAAGGATATGGCTCTGAGATGGGGCCAGGATGAATAGGCCTGTGCTGGACCCTGGGAGGATACAGAAGGCTGGAGGAGCGATGTCTGGCTGCTCCGCTATCTATCAGGCCAGCAGCTCCCGGGGGGCCATCACAGCAATCGATGGCTCTCCTCGATGCGGGACTGAAATATGGGGGTTTCTCCACAGAGCTGGAGGAAACCTGTGCTGTTGTTGTTGTTGTTGCACTTTGAATACCAACAACAATAAATGGATTGCCTCTTGGTTCATTTGTCCCGTGCCTTCTCTCATCCCGGCCAGATAAAGCTGTCTACTCTCTGTTTAGTTAAAGGCACCTCTTTGTCACTTTGCAGCAAATCACCAGAGCATTTCATAGTTCACACCTTGAAATGAAAAGCTGTAACTAAATGCATAATTAAACTGTTGAGTTATTCACCGGGACTGTTTTGAGGTGAGTGTTTAATGGCCTCAGTTTGATTATTGTTAGAAGTAAGACACCTACGCTCCTACAAATAGGCAGCACCAGACCATCTTGGTTTAAATGAATAGAGCTGCTGAGGCGGTAGATCCTGAGCTGACAGCAACATTGATAAATTGCTCCCCCTGCTCTGATCTATGGCCCAGAGGAATCCCAGCCTTTGCACTGGGATGTCCTGTGACTTGGGGAGAACCTCCAGTGACACGAGCCCTGCGGGGGAACGATGCATAAGGGCCATTTTAGGTAATGTAGATCGAAATATTGATGGAATAACCTAATGGTGCGACATTTATACCTTAAAGGGAAAGGTTAAAGAGTTATTGATCCATGATTTGGACATTTGCTTTGCATTCTGTTAATGTATTGGTTAGGGTCTCGCTCTCATACAAAGTGCTTTACATAATTTCAGGCAATTCAAGAGTCAGCATCGAAGTGAATCCTAAAATTAACTGGTAATCTGTCAGTAATTATTCAGAATAGATACAGGTAAAATAAACAGCATATTCTGTTTGGATATTCTGAATAAGGCCTTATTTAAAATGTAGCATTTCCCGAATAAGATGTGTTGGATATGCCAGTATTATTTGGGTTTAGGAGAATTCTTTAGATATGTATACCATGCCATATCTGTTGGGGTTTTTGCCACAGTTATCCACACATGATCTCTTGCCTGTTTATGGTCAGCTGTGCGTGTTGCAAGGCTGTGGGGTCATGCCCAAAAGAAAAGCCCACATTTCTGGTCAGACTTAGAAACAGGCATATTTCTAAATATTATAAAAGACATCCTGTTAGAGGTGTTCCATGCATGTCCAACTGGTAGGAGTCCCCAGGGTAGACCCAGAACAGGATCGAGGGATTATATTATATATTATATTATATCTCATCTTGCCTGGGAACGCCTTGGGATCCCCCAGGAGGAGCTGGAAAGTGTAGCTGGGGAGAGGGACGTCTCTTTGGTGGCAATTTTCTTTTTTCTGTAGACATCTTCTCATTTTTTACTTTGGTGTTTTTAAGCTGCTTGTTTTCTGCAGCAGTTCCTGCAAATATCCATCACTTTACAATCCAATGAACTGTTTTCTAGAGAAGGGTATATCTTACTATATATACATATATATATATATATATATATATATATATATATATATGTATATGTATATGTTCTATATAATGACGAAAACTCTTTCTGTCTGTGTGTCTGTTCCACGTTTTTCTCCTCACCGACTTGGTCAATCCATGTGAAATTTGGCACAGTGGTAGAGGGTGATGGGAGGATGCGAATGAAGCAATATTACATCAATTGGCCAAAGGGGGGCGCTATAGCAACCAATTGAAATTGCAAACTTTGAATAGGCACATCTCATGCCCCGTATGTCGTAGAGACATGAAACTTTGCACAGAGATGCCTCTCCTCATAAGGAACAAATTTGCCTCAAGAACCCATAACTTCAGGTTATATAGATTTTCCGCCATTTTGAATTGTTTGAGAAAATCGATCTCTTCCTAGGAAGTTTGACCGATCTGCATGAAACTCGGTGAACATAATCTAGGGACCAATATCTAAAGTTCCCTCTTGGCAAAAGTTGGAAAACTTACTAAAACTGAGCTTTTTTTTGCCTATATTTGACAAGACAGTGAAGCATGACAGAAAGGATGGGAGAGAGAGAGAGCAAGGAAGACATGCAGCAAAGAACGAAGGCCGGATTCCAACCCCCACCACTGCAACAAGAGCTAGCCATACCTTTCCCATGTGAACTACCAGTGTGGCCCACTTTTAAGTCAATACAACATATAAACACTTTAACTATCTGCCTTTCAACGTGCTACCTCAACTACTAATGTACAGTTTTAGCCCACTAACTATCCCACTATTGGCAATGGTACTACTGTACTTTCAATAAAGCAATCATACTATCAAATTCACAAAAACTAAATACATTGCTCTTCTTAATGGGTTCAGTTGACTATTTAATCTGCAATTTCCTATGACCTGCATCCCAAACACACACCATGTGAAACTGTACGTGGGCAACTGTGCACTCAATGAGTATGGACTAGTGTTATTCTAAATACATTCCTTTAAGATGTTAACGTCTGTAATGACAATATTAAATGTCTATTTTGGTTTGAGCACTTTGAGCAGCACTTTATTGTACGGAGCAGCTTTCATGATAAACACAATATTGCACTTGGTCAGTAAATAAGCATCAATGCAGGGTTTTATAATCCACTTCCACACTTTGGTAGTTACTTTAGGACAGCACTCAATATGGTGGACCGTCTACTTAAACACAGAAACATGGTGGAAGTGGTTAGGTAGAGGGGTGGGGGATGAAGGCCTTTAGTCTTGTTCAATGACCCTAATGTGACAACAGTTACCTTTTAACAAGCACTCCTAAAGGGCAAAACTGACAGAGATACCAGACAGATAAAAGCCTCTCTGTGGAATAACTGCAATATCCAACATTTTCTAGCTCTTTGGTTGAAGCTGTAATATGAATCCAGTTGTTTTAATATGTTTATGAATCAGTGCTATTTTCTTAAAAGCCTTTTTCAGCCTGTTTCAAGTCACTGACTCAGAGAAATTCCTGAAGGAGGTGATGCTGTATGTAAAAATTAAGCAAATTTTTCATCAAGATGAAAAAGGTTGTCAAACTAACCTCAAACTGCCAAACAGTCCGGACTATCAGTTCGATAACTGTGGAGAAATAAAGCTATGAGCATTTGAGATTTTCAGACCAAACATGGGAGGAAATCACTTACTCAGACCCTTAACATTTGTTTTATATGATCATAGGCTTCAAACCAATAATCACACAATCTGAAACCATGTGAATAAATATGTTCTCTGCAGTCACTGATCGTAATGACAGTACTTACATTTACTTGAGTACTGTGCATAAGTACAGTTTTGAGGTCCTTGTACTTTACTTGACTATTTTCATTTCTGGCGACTTTATACTTCCACTCCACTGCATTTCTGAGTTATACTTTTATTTAATAACTTTTGTAAGAAGTCACTTTGCAGACTCAGATTATTGATACAAAATATAATCTAAAGCACATGCATTTAAAATGAATCCCACCTGTACCAGCTGCAACATTAAAGTGATGAACACATTAATGCATCAGTAGTAACAATCCAGTCTCAGTTCAAAATTGTCAAAAAATGCTGCTTGGTCATTGATTTCTGCGTCAGACGCCAACGAAAAACAGGCATCCTTTCAGGGCGGTGTGATACACCATCGGGTGGTGTCAGTAATAACCCCACCAGACAACAACATAATTTAAGGACCTGGAAAGTCCTTTGGACAGGCAGGAGGGGTGGTGGATGGGTCCAACAAAACACTTTAATTGACACAATGTCCCAGAATGTCAACAACAGGATATCTAGCACGCCATATGTGGACTTGAAAGTTCACTGATCAAGCAGTGATATGTGATGAGTTGGGAGTGAAAATGTGTTGGTGAAAAACATAGACCGAGAGACACAGATGGCAATATTTGATGTGACCCATAGAGGTCTGGGTCTCTCCTGAGCCCAGACACATGCTTTGACCTTCTCATCATTGCTAGGAAGTCGTCTCGTTCTGTACAACTGGAAGTCTAACCTGCTCCCTCTGTTTGGCCGCTGGGTCCAGATATACCACTCAAGGATCAGTCAATGAATTCCATAAATTATGGTGACCATAATACTGTCTATACTTCAAGCATTATTCTGACATGGGGCACTTCGCATATGGAGTACTTTTACTTTTGGCCAATACTTTTATTTAAGTAAAAATTAGAGTTCAAGACTTTTACTTGTTACAGAGAATTTTCACATCAATAAAATTATTTTTACCAAAGTAAAATATCTGAGTACTTCCTCCATCACTGACTATATAATTTAATTATTATAATTATAACAGTACATTATTTTACTTTATTGTAACTGCAGTTTATTTAATAATTTTGTTTATTAGTAGTCTACTGTACTTTAGAGGAGATTTCAAAATATCACAATATATTTTGCGTATCACGATAAAGCTTAAAAATGTTGCATATTATTTTTAAACCATATGGCCCAGCCCTCTCTGACATTAAAAGAACATTCATTAATCTTTTTAAACTATTATTTCTCTCTTATGTGAGAAGTGTCCACCTTTTTTATTAAGTTTTGGCTATTCTTATATAATACAGAACAGCTTCAAAAGACTGAGTCAGTAAATTTAACAGTGATAAAGACCTAAATCTAAATGATGTGTGCTTCTGACCAATGCAAAAGCATAATAGGAGATCTTGAAAATCAACTGATAAAAGACTAGTTTCAGATGCTGTATTATTATAATTAAGCAATATTACACTTGAGCTCGTGATGTTGTACTGTGATATCGTCACGGCTGTGATTCGGTTGTAGGCACTCGGCCTGCGGCCTCGTGCCGAAGACAATCACAGCCGTGACGGTATCACAGTACAACATCACGAGCTCAAGTGTAATATTGCTTTTATACAACAGTTCAACAGTTAAATAAGCAAGGCTGATTAAGAAATGTTGAAAAATGAGGACAAAATAGATAATTTAAGCATTTTATTTGTCTTCCGCCAACAAAAATAGTTCCCTCAGGACTCCGCTGTCACCGTTGCTATGTAACGCAGACATGGTGCGCCAGGCACTTACTCTTTATACACATTTATCTGCACGTTTCCATTAATTGTGCAGCCGGTGAAATAAGTCTCTGGTGACTGCATGGTGGACTGTCGCTTCACAGGCACAGCCGACTCTGCCTTCTGATCTGACAGTATGTTGCTTTTCTCCAAGTCATTGAGCTCCGCTGATGAAACACTGACAAACCTGGATGTGTGCTCAGATGGATTCAGCTTCTCCTCTCCCTCATCTTCCTCTGATGACCATTCATAGTTCAATTCAAAACTTATTTTAGGAAATAAATCCATATTTTTGGCTGTTTGACAGTGGATGAATTAATTAGCCTACAACGCAACTGCTGACCTAACTGACACTAACCATCAGTTTTGATTTGATTGTTGATTGCAATCAGCTGTGAGGCGGAGTGATACATACACAGTGAAATAACCGTGATGTTGTACTCCAATATCATCACGGTTTTACTGTCTCTCGACCAATCAGATTGCAGGGCCGGAACTAACTGTTGTATAATAATTATTATATAATTCCTCTGTGTGCAAATTTAAAACTGCAAATCATGAATCTGAGATTAAATTAAAAATATAAATCAATTACAGACACGTCTTAAGGGCATTCAGGCTATGTGCATTAAAGAATTACAGCTCAGAGATTGAATCTCTTCTCTGGTGACCCTAAACGCCTCACAGCTCTGCTTCATTAGAACAGAGCAGAGCTGAAAACTGGCACTCGCAGAAATCAGAGTCTGTACACAAAAGACCAAAGGTATGCAGCGTATGTTTGAATAGACTTATCTTTTTCTCAAGATCCACAGCAGAGACATAATGTGAAAGATAAGGCTGAAGCTCCTCAGAAAACACTTCACTGCGTCCAGTGTTCACTGAGTATTATCGAACAGATGGTGTATAGACAGGTTGTTCACACCAGCTGTTTTGCTGCAGCGTCTTCAGTATATTTCCTTCTTGTGAGAGATGGCCAAGGAGCCATGAATATGTCTCTGAATAATACTTTAATCTTACAATCTTCACTGATTCTTGTACATATTTGTCAGTGTTTGGACAAATGCCTGAACAAGAGATACTGCAGGGATAAAACATGAGAGGGGAGAAGAGAGATAAGAAGAGGGAAAGAGCCAGAGTGATTTTCCTTCACATCTACTGAAGTCCCAGACAGAACCGGGCCTTTGGTGTCTTTCTCACATCTCAGTCCTCCTTGTTGCACTAAGAATCGGCCTATGAACTGCTCCCAAGGGTGAGGGTAAGGGGACTTGGAGTCAAGGCCATCGACACCCAACATATCCCCGTCTTTAATCCTGCAAATGAGCTCTGATCAGGCTCAGTCTGCATCACATCCCACAGAACAGAGCCTGGCTGTCCATCCCTGACTGCTCGGCCACCCACTAATCAATGGGAATGTGAAATGATTAGTTGTTGAACTTTCTGTGTGTGATGTTTTTGCCTTTTTCTTCCCAATTTAAGGGCTCTCTGCTCTATCTGCAGAAATAACTTAACAACCATTATGTGCACCCACACATCCTTTCTCGTACCTTAAGCTACTACTTATAAATTTCAGTCCAGTTGCCAGAAAAAAGTGTTGGAATTGTACGTCTCTGCAAACAATGGATACGTTACATTTGTACGTTACATACGCATCAACATTTCTAAAGTGATATAGTTCAGAATTGCCAGAAAAGCATGCTGGTTTGGATGCTGCAAAATGCGACCATATGCATTAGGACATCCTGTTTTGCATGCTGCATTTGGCATACAATGTACTGGGCAGAGGTGTGAACTCAAGTCACTTGTCTTGTATTCTAGTCAGACTGGAGTTACAAATGTAATGACTTTTGACTTCAAACCTGAAAAAAAAACTTATCTACAATGAACTGTGACTTCACATGGACTTTAGCCTTTTGACTTGAAAACACTTCCTCCAAGCCCAAAGGTTTAAAAGTATGTTATTTAATGATTCAGTTGTGCAAATCACAAACTTCACAAATGCGTCCATTTCCTGAATCAACTAACATCACTTCTATTCATTCATGGCAAGCTGACTCTTAATTCACCACATCCACTTTGTCAGAAACCAATCAGACAGCATACAGTCAAGTTTCAGGAGAGAACCACGACGAACTAATATTGCTCTACTTAGTGCCAGTTGGAAAAAATTGATACCAAAGATAACTGCATTTGCAGTGGTCAAGAAAAAATTCAGAATGTTCATTCATTCATTCATTTTCCATAACCGCTTATCCTGTTAGGGGTTGCGGGGGGCTGGAGCCTATCCCAGCTGACATTGGGCGAGAGGCAGCGAACACCCTGGACAGGTCGCCAGACTATCACAGGGCTGACACATAGAGACAGACAACCATTCACACTCACATTCACACCTACGGACAATTTAGAATCAACCTAACCTGCATGTCTTTATGGACCTGCACTTGTATAGCGCCTTTCTCAAAGTGCTTTTTACACTATGAGTCACATTCATCCATTCACACACACATTCATTCACTGGTGGCTTAGGCTACCATACAAGGTGCCACCTGCTAAGTTTTTAACACACTCACATGCCGATGGAACGGCCATCGGAAGCAATCTGGGGTTCAGTAGCTTGCTCAAGGATACTTAGACATGCTGGCTGGAGAAGCCGGGGATCAAACCACTCATTAGTGGATGACCTGCTCTACCTTCTGAGCCTCAGTCACCAGTCTTTGGACTGGGGGAGGAAGCCGGAGTACCCAGAGAAAACCCATGCTGACACGGGGAGAACATGCAAACCCCCACCCTGGGTTCAAACCAGGAACCCTCTTGCTGTGAGGCGACAATGCTATGCCACTATTGTGCTGCCTGTTACACAGCATGTGCAGGTTGAAAATTACAGAGACACAACAGCTCCCAATAAACTTGTTTTAAGAAATAAATACAGATGTTGAAAAGCAGTTGTGACTTTTGGAATTTTCATATTATTGCTGTGTTGTTAAAATAGCAATACATTGGTGACTTGTTTAGGACTCAAAACTCAAAGTGTAGGACTTGAGACTAATGGCTAATGTCAGTGGAGGATTGTTTTGCCTTCAGCTAAGCCCCGCCCACCTAAAAAAAAAAAGACATACTATTTTCTAACAGTAAAAGGGTCTATAGTTTTGCATCTTGAGGCACAGTTGGAATGAGAGACACACAATTGGAGAGTCCTCCGTCAAAACGCACACATTTCCGACAGCTCATGTTGTTCTGACAGACTTCAAAGCTCTAATGAGATCCAAAAAGCTTTGGAAAGAGTCCTGACATTCTTCTATGAGTGCTATTTCATGTTGAATCCTTCAAGTGTTAGGTAAGATAAAAAGATTTTAATGAGGGCCGTTCCTCAGACACCCACGTACCCGTCCCTATTCACTCCGACGGTGCAGCAGGAGAGCAGTAAATTGTAGGCTAATGGATTTCTCTGACAAATTAAGAATGAAGTTGAAATGGGCACGGTCTCATCTACAGAATGAAAGGAAAAGCCAAGTGCCTTTTCCCTCGCTGCTTTTATTTGAATTATTTTTATTTAAAGCTCTTTCTCTTTTGATGCACTTTCACTATTTCACACACAGCTCAAACCCCTCAAAGGAAATTTTCAAAAGGCAATCGCCAGCGTTATTTACCTCAAGCATCTGCAGTTTAGGAAACACCGAGTACGTGACACTGGCGGTGTTGTTGTGTGTGTTACTGGGTTGCAATAATCAACAAGTAGTTTTGCTCCGGGAAAGAGGACAGATGACGAGGGACACGCTGAGCTCAGAGCTTCTCTAGTGGAGAAATGTGAATTTCCTCTGTAGTCAGGATCATTTTAATTTGCATCTGTGGGGACAAAATGATACAGAGAGCTTTAGAATACATTTTAATCTCTCTGGAATATCTGAGTGTTGTTCTCAGCGGTGGTGATGATGGTGAGGATAATGATAATAAAAATGGCTGTTTTTATCTCCTCAGTGTTTCATGAGGGAAACGCGGGATAAGTTGTTATTTGATATCACAGTAATAACATTTGCTGCAGGCACGCTGGGCTCCCATGGGTGAACAGGAAGAATAGAAAATAATCAGCATCCTCCTGTGATGATTACTCACTCTCTGCCAGGTATGGATGTGTCTGGCTTTGAGACGGGAGGTCAGCTCTGTTGGTGTCCCTCTCTGGGAGCAATGAAAACTTGTCTGGATTGATTATTGCCCAGGGAGTGTTTGGCCTCAGCTCACATCCTGCTGTCTGCGGCTGCTCGGCTCTCTGCCAGGCTGGAAACTCAATCACCAAGTTTTTATGAGAACTTTGACCTCTTAACATTTTCTGACAGAAATTCCCTGCTACCTCTTTGTCTTTACAGCCAGAAAAGTTAGGCTAGGCTGGGTACATGGCGTCGGAAATGCTGATGACACTGGTGTATTGTACAGTAGTAGCTTCAGAAACTGTATCTGGTCCCAAAAATATTCAGCATATTATGATATTTTAATGCAAAAACTAAAACTCAGATAGTAAATTCATATCTGCCACTAGTAAAATGTAACTCAGTGCATTTCCTCTACCACTGTTAAAGTTGAGATACTTATATTTGAGTATGCTAATCCTATGCCACTTTCTTCTTCTACTCCATTGCATTTCAGAGGGAAATATTGTACTTTTTACTCCACTTTACTTGTTAGATAACTTTACAAATTAGGATTTTTGCACATGAATCATATGAAAATATACAAGTGTAGATGAAAATGATTAGTTGATCGATTAGAAAATTGATTGGCAACTATTTTGATAATCTTCTCTTATTTTTTATTAAAAAATATTTCATGGTTCCAGCTTCAAAATTATTAGGATTTGCTGCTTTCAGTTTTAATTATTTATTTATTTTTTTAATATTTTGATTTATTAAATTTATTTTAAAACATTTATACATGAGTACTTTTACTTGTAATATTTACATACTGTTAGGAAGAAGATGTACTTAATTAATCCCCAAGGGGAAATTCAATCTTCATATAAACACAGGCTATAAATACACACACATGCACTAACAGGACCTATATATGCATTAAAGGGAGAGTGAGGGAGCTGCCATGGACAGGCGCCCCGAACAGCTGGGGGTTCAGTGCCTCGCTCAGGAGCACCTTGGCAGTGCCCAGGAGGCAAACTGGCACCTGTCCAGCTACCAGTCCGTGCTCCATATTTGGTCTGGTAGGGGGGACTTGAACCGGTGACCCTCCGGTTCCCAAGCCAAATCCCAATGAGCTACTGCTGCCCACATACTTTCACTTTAGTAACATTTTCAAAGCACTTTTATGAATACCTTTACAGTCTGGTGTAACTACAGTGAGAAATCAGAATATGTCCTCCATCACTGATTGCTGCATTAAGTACTATGCTCAAGAGCATTTGTGCACTTGTACTTAGAATGTTTTTATTCCTTAGTACTTCATACTTTACACTTAGATAAATTTGGTATCTTAAGTTATGCTTTACTTCACCATTGAGAGCTTTGCACACAAAACTTATGAAATGCTTATATAAAATGTGATGCTTTATTAAAAAACTAACTATAACAAAGGCGCAGATTAGTGGAGCTGAAATAATTAGTTAAGTATCTTGCCAGAAAATTATTTGGCAGCTATTTTGGTCATTTTAATTTGTTTTTCTTGTAAGAATGCCAAACTTTTAAATGTGAGGATATGCTGCTTTTCCTCTTGATTATTGTAATTATTTAGATAATTTGTAATACTTACGAGATTTTGACTTTTGGTTGGAAAAAACAAGCATTGTGAAGGTGTCACTTTGGGCAATTGTGATGACATTTCTCATTATTTTATGAATTTTTGCAAACTAAAAAATCTGTTGATTAATTTAAGGTCTGATATATCAGATTCTGTGGCATGTAGCTGCGAGGTTACTGAACTGAAACTTCTCTTGTATGCCATGTGTGTAGGAGAATTACTGTGGCTGACACAAAGATGCAAAAACGAGAATGGCCCTGTCTAGAGCTAGTGTTTGGTTTGTCCATTATGGGCTACTGTAGAACAACATGGCGGACTCTGTGTGAGAGATCTGCTCTGTATGTAGCTCATTCATTACAGTATGGCTTACTGTATAGGGTAATGCAGCATAACTGCACTGCCTGCACTGTCCATATTTACGCCCCCTGATTACACTTACTTTTACTTAACATAAGGCTCTAAATACTTCTGCTGCTGTCCTACAGCACAACATATTTTGCTCATATTCATCCAGAGAAAGTTTTGAGTGAGAAAGTAGCTTTCAGTGCTCACTGATCTTTATCTTTACCTGTAGGATAGAGCTTTTATTGTAGTGTGGCAGTAAAAATTCACAGTGCCGTGGAGCTGTTTCATCAAGAACAACTAACAGTGTACAGTTGATATGACAATAACAGGAGAAACCACACGTGTAACACATTCAAGCAGACACACAGGTTAATTACATCACATTAAATCCAACATGAAAACAGAGTTTACAGTGTGCTCTGAAGAACTCTCCATGATAGAGAAACAAGTTGTTAAAAATGGATTTGAACAAAGTAACCACAGAACATCACTTGTTCCATTCACACACACTTCAGCTGGTGATTGGCGATGTCCTTCAAGAGACGAGGGCAATCAACAGAGCATTAGCCAAATCCACAGTCTTACAGCAGCCCTCCACAACAGCGTCCACCTCCCACAACCAGATGAGAATTATTTTCAGCATAAAAGAAACAACCAAGAAAGGACTTCAAAAGCTCTCCTGAGGAGTGGCTAAAAATAAACCATGACACTTTGAATGAAGCAGCTGTTTGTCCTTCTGGGACTCAGACAACAGGGACAAATTTCCAGTGGCAATGAGTGTCCTTTCCATGCTCTGTCTCCAGAATTTTATTAGTACTCATATTACTTGACACCAGGCTTCATCAGGCCAAAACTTTCATTTGTCCAGTTGGTTGGTTTATGATCAAATACCTGCAGAACTAATGACACTCCCATCAGCCTCAGCTGTACTTTCTGTTGAGTGCAAACTGGCAAATGTTAACTCGCTAACAAGCTAAATACATATGGTGAATTAAGTATGGTTACCTTCCAAACAGCATGTTAGCATTGTCATTGTGAGCATGTTAGCATGCGGGTACTAGCATTTAGCTCAAAGCACCACTGTGCCTTTGTACAGCCTCACAGAGCTGGTAGCATGGCTGTAGACACTGGCACTGCAGTAGTGAAACACTGGTTAGGAACATTTCTTCTACATAGCAAATTTTTTCCGTTGAAAAGATGTTTAAAGAACGACTTTAGTCACTGTTGAAAAGACGTTCAGAAATCATTCAAAAGTGAAAGTTTTTTCACAGACTATTTGTAGATGTTGATTAAATGTTCACATTTAGACTATATTTCTCCGGGATCTGCAGTAGTGAGACTTTTCCTCCTCTACAGCGTGCAAATAACAGTCTGTTGTCATTTTGGATCCTAACTAAGAAATCACATTCAAATTTGTCAGTTGAAAGCCAACATTGCAAATCCCTGTGAAACATGGTCTAAATGTAACTGTTCAGTCAGCATCTTCAAATAGTCTGTGGAAAACATTCACTTTTGAACCTTTTCTGAACGTCTTTTCACCATCACTGTTTAAAACGCCTTTTAAACCTCAGAATGCTCAAACTATAATATTAAACTGTACAAGTGGTTTTAGCTTTAGGATGACAACAACAGCAGCAGCATACAAGTTGCATACTTAGTCATACCAACACATTTACAGCTTTAACTTAAAAGATAGAGAAGAGCCTGTGACACATGCTACAATACTTTTGTATTTATTAAGCAACAATTTCAATATAACATGGAAAATATTCTTTAAATGCAATTACAATGAAATACAATGAAAAAGAAAGATACTTAATCAATCCAGCGTCCCTCTGGTTTGTCTCTCTGGTTGTAGGAATAAATCTGATGTGGTGGAAACCTGTAAATACAACAAGTATTAAGAAGTGATATATTTTCACTGAGGAAAGGGTGAAGGTCCATCAAGAGTTTGAGATAAATGTAATTTTTGTAAACGTTTTGATCCTCTTGTTTCCACATCACTTTGCTGTAACATTATTAACTCGCTTTATGTGAAGTATTTTTGAAGCAAAAATGCCTAAAAATTCAATGTTACAGGCTACTGCAACGGTCCATAAAGACAATCACATGAGCAAGCCAACATTACACTCACACACGTGGTGAAAAGAGTCTGGCAGCATGTTTATGTTTACTTTTGGTCCTCACCACAGCATGCTACAAGCTAGCTTAGCACAACAGCAGCCTGGGCTGCATCGGGAGCGGAATAAAATAAAACTAATAGTGCTAATTTCTGGTTTGCTTTATTGAAATATAGTAGCACAGGTACTTACAAAGTATGTAGGTAGCATGGAGACTCATGTTTATTCCGTCAGCTCCTTCTCCTCAGTCTGCAGGCCCTGGTGGGCCATAAGACATCCATACATCTGAGCTAGTCGAAGCTGAAACGGTAACGTACTTGCGCAATAACGTCTTGCATCTGAGACGTTCAGACCAAATATTATCCTGTTGTCAACTGGAATTCAACGCTGAAATCCCTGTTGGTGCTGGGTATAGACATATAGAAGTCATGATTAATTTATCAGTGATACTATTTCATTCAGCCACTTGTGTTGAATGTGAACAGTGGTTGTGGATGAGTAGCCTACATCTTAAGTACACTCAGCCACTGAGGTATGACTTTAGATTATCTTTTCATTGGGTATTGGTTGTAGAAGAAGCAATATGATTTGTTTCAGATGCACAAAGTAGATGACTTTCATGTTATGGTCCAGGATCCTGACCGGCCTCATAAATTGCTCAGGGAAGGCTTCGGCTGTCAGGCGGAGATGCACCGGCAGTCAGCTGTGTCAAAGCCATCCTGTCGTCATTACACTTCCATTAACAGTCACATCACCCTGCTGCCAGATGCACTGGGCTGAAACCAGTTCGACTCATCATCACTGTCTCAAAGCCATCGTCTCTGACCTTCAGACAAAAACCCATGTGCTGCAGGCAGACGGCTTCAGCGTCTCCACAGTCATTACACCCACTCTGGGTGATGGCAATTCATCGTGTGTGTGTGTGCTGTGTCTTAATGTGTGACTGATGCCCACGCACACACACACATACATTTAAGAACTACATTTAATAAATCTGATGAAACTAATTTGACCTTTGCCAGGTTGGCATGGTGATTCTCATCCTGAGTAAGGAAACATGTTCTTATCCAGCATGAGATATTAGGTTTAATGTGGGATTACCCAAGTTCTCTTATTGCAGCAGTTTTATGGAACTGCGTGTTGGTGAACTGTACGTGCCCAGACTTTATTAAACAATTTCCATCACAGAGAAGATTCATTATCAGATTCTTAGTATCGCACACTTTAGCAGAAGGTCGGCATATCATAGTTAGCCTCCTCATGTTACTGAGAACATGTGCAATAGATATATTTCCTTTTTATAGCAAAGAGCTCACTGAGGATATGTAGATCAGGGAAATATAATACAGTGTGAGAAAAGGAAGTCAAACATGGTAGCGCCACTGGTACAATTATTTCCACTCCATTTTTGCATGGAACGAGGACGATGTATATTGTTCCACGATGTGGGGAGTTGCTTCTGGAAGAACTTTCTATATAGACGGTATGGACCAAACAATAACTTTGTAAGTGTGACTGAGCAGTTGTTGATTCAACTTGATATCAAAGGTTTATTAAAAATAGTTTCTCAACTCAATTTGTTTCATATTATAATAACTAATTATTCAACTTAAGTTCGGTTGTCTATCTTCTTTCAATGAGCTTTATCCGATATTCAGAGCACATCTATTATTCAGAGGTTGTCTGCAAGCTATCAACATGGAGGCGGCTGAGCTGGCAGCTAGCAGCTTACAGCGCAAACAGGGCTTAGAACAGAAACAGTGCTGACAGAGCTTATGGTGCTAACCTTTGAGAGAACTGGAGGGCAGGCGCTATGCTTCCGTGACAATGCCCGTCTAGATATCAGCGGTCATTGATGTTCAGTGCTGAGTGGTGACGATTAACTAGCTAGTGGGATATACACACATGCACGCACAGCCGGACCATCAATTATGGGATCAATAAAGGTGTACCTTATCTTACCTCAACAGCCCACAGAGAAGCTTGAATTACAACACTCAGAGAGGGAGTGTGACTTCATCCTTTGCTCAGGATGCCATTACCCCACGACATCTCTACATAGCAGATAGTAGTTTGCTGCTTTATTTATGCTCTGAATATTGTATAGAGCTCCTTAAAAAGAATACTTCACCTCTAAAATCAACCTGATTCAGAAGTCGTCGAAATCCAGCACATGGGCAGTGACTGCGGCATCAGACACTGACGAAAAAACCTTTCCTTTAACGTCGGCATGATACACAGCCGGTTGCCGTTATAGTTTAACAGCGCTCAGCCACTTCAGGGGGAAACGCAGTGGGACAAGAAGGAAAGTTACAGTGGTGAAAATCCGATTAGGGTGGGTGGAAGTGGTGGTGGATGTGTCCGACCTTCACCCGGGAGAGCGGTGTTCACTTCCCGAAAGATTATAAAGCCAAACCCTGTTCTTTTTTTCTAAACCCAACCACGTGCGTTAGTTTTTGGAGGGAAAAACCCCCCATCAATTTGCGATGTTGTATGGACGTTGTGCGTTTATTTTGAAAGAGACTGTATGTAAACTGTAAATTTCTTGTGAAAACGAAGTGTATTTTGAAAGAAGACAATCCATGTAACAGGCAGAACTTGACACGGTGTCCCAGAATGTTAACAACCAACAAACAGGGTACCTGTCATGTCGTATGTGGACGTGGAAAGTCCATGACCACACATCAATATGTGACGAGGTTGGAGTGACAATGTGTTGGCAAAATGGCCATATATATATCACTTCTTAACCGTATGTTTGTTTGAATTTGTGAAGAGTACTTTTTCTTGCATACCTCCACAGCAATCAGAGAATCAAAGAAAGGCAAACATTCTTCATTGATTAAAGTAGGCCTAATCATTGTCGGCATTTAACAAGAGTGAAACTATATCATCAAACATCCCTTTACAGACTCTCACACATGTATTTTTGCTAAAATGCTACCATATAAAACACTTCTAACTATGAGTAGTGTACCCTGAACATGCCAGTGAGCTCAGCGTGCCCAGGTATGCTACTCAGCTGTGCATCAGACTGTTTGACTGACATGTTTTGAATTGTAATGTGTTTACGAAAATGCATGTGTTTGGGAAGAACCAAGCATACAACTGGATTATACTGGAAAAATTGTTTGTTATGCTGTTGTTAAACATGGTCCCCGTTTACTTCAGTCCATGTAGACTTCTTGCCTTTTTTGGATTCTTCGTTCACTGTTGAGGCATGCGAGACAAACAGAGTTTTCTTCACCTATTTAAAGTAACACATGGTGACCTCCACCTGTAATTCTGCTTTTGTGTGAGAGCTGATGTAGCTGGGTTTTTGTGTTGTCGTGTTGCTCGGACCCCAATCATCATACAATGTTTTTATTGTTCGACATCAGAAGAGTTTCTGGGGTAATTTCTATGCAAATACTTAACTTATACTACAAACTCACAGTAGGTGTAGTGTTGAAATCTAACAACCAGCAGATTGACTCTGTGGAGAGTTTCATTTCCGCCTTCTCAAAGATGCTTGAGTTAAAGTTTTTTTTATACTTGGACAACTCAGGCGGCATAAAGTTCAACCCTTGCATAATATCTGCTGATGCTTATAAAATGAGCTGCCTTCCATTTAAAGTAATCATAAAGAAGTCATACAGTGGTTATCGCAGAGTGCTATCTCCCAAGGCTAATAGGTCCAAATGACATAGAGAGGGAGAAATAAAAACAATATACAGTGTTATGTGAGACACAGGGCGGGCTTTAATGCCTGTGCTGCTCCCTGTAGTGCATCTCAGTGCATTCCCCATCAGAGCACTTTAATATTTCACAGCAGGACTGCTGGAATACATCAACAGGCACTCACTCCCCAGTGTTTGGCCAAGAAATTTCTCACCTCTAACTTCTGTGTGTATTTATTAGCTGTTGATAAATTGTTGCTGGGAATCTTTATGAAAAGACGATAATGAATTTTGGTGTAAAAATCCCTTAAACACCTGTGAAAGAGGGAGTGAAGGGGTCAAGTCCACAGAAATCTCATCAATAAACAGAGTGCAGGATTGTTTGTTTTTTTCACCACTACTTCTCCTTTTCATTATGATAGCCCTGCACAGAAATCTATGTCTTTGCCTGCTTTATAATTTTATATTTTAGTGCCTCACAGCAAGTGGAGTAATATAAAGTTGTTCACAAAGTTAACACCATATTTCATGTTAATGCTTATTATTCTCTCTGAATGTAGTCCAGAGCTTCAGGGACTAAAATGTTCCACCACCAAGATCACCCTAGTTCACCGATTTACAATTGAAAAAGTGATTTTATGTAACACGAAGAGGCTTTGGGGGAATCTGGCTTTGTCTTTTTAACTTATTGGATGACATCACAGCTATAGTTATGGTATTTATTAGGGCTGCCCCGGACTAAGAGTTTTCCTCGTCTACCAATAATCGTCATTTAGGGCCATTAGTCAGCTAGTTGCCGCATCTTTACGATATTAATTTGATTATTAATGATATATTTTGGGCGGGGCAACACAATGGTTTGAGTTGAAGGTGTGAGAAAGAATAGTATGAGTAACATTGTTAACACTGTGCTACATTACAGAGAAATACAAAACCGTACTAATGAACCTTCATTAATATAGGCCTATATTTTATCTACAAGTGCACGTCACACACTGAGCGAGCCGTCTGTTAATGACGCTGTGGGCTAATGGGCATGTAGCTACTTCCATGTTTCAGATGATACGTCATGTTTGTATTCGACCAATGAAGATGAGTTTACATATCACCTTGGGTTCGTCCTTCACCTTCTCAAAATGATCCCACACTTTGGATTTCCTGCCCGACATGATATTAACTAGCCTGTGGAATAACCGCAGGTACCAGCCCTGGAAATTAACCTGACTCCTGTCTGACTGCTGAGCGTGGACACTTCCTGTGTCTGTCCTTTCAAATTAAAATCCCACATGGTCCAGTCATATAGGTTTTGATTTATTTTGACAAGATGCAGCTCCTAATAGAGTTTCACGTTGTTGTTTTTTTTCTGCAGACTAAGCGACCTGTGAAATCTTGCCGACTAATGACCTTTCTGGTCGACTTACGTTGGGTCGACTATTAGGGGGCAGTACTGATAAGATGTTTTATTCTACGACACAATATCAGTCAAGTATATAGTCAGTACAAAATATTCATTGGCTGGATTGTTATAGGAAGGTATTATAATACACTACCATATTAAAATATATTACACTGGAAATATAATAATGATAGCAGACTCACAATGTTCTTTTAATATACATTCATGATTCCTCCAAATACATTTCATAAAGTTCACGATGATCCTGTAACTGAAAATGTAATTTGGGAGAAACCCAGCCACGGATTTATTCTCAGAGGATTCAGAGAATAAATAAAATTGCCATTCTACCATCCTTCACAGCAATATGAAATGTACCAGAGTACAGGATAGATGGATACAATAAAAATGCAAAAAAGAGAGTTATCCCCGGAATGACCCCTGGCAGTCTAATCTAAAACTCCTCGCCTGATTGTGATCCGCCCTACAGAGAGCCATGAGATATCTGCAGCGGTGCAGCAGCTGTGTGATTCAGGCACTGCAGGGGAGGAAAGGTGCCCTACTGAAAGGAGAGACTGGTCTTAAAAGGAGCCGTTTCCAGAGATGACACATACAGTATGCATACGCCTACGCACACAGTTAAGTGTATACATACCACCTTCCACACACCACTCGCCCCACTGTTGCCTCTAAACATACAGAACTACAGATACACAATGCTTCAAGGCAGTGCAGTGTAGCTGAAGTGAAATATGACCACAGGACCTGATGAAGACATTTAAGAATTAGCAGAATGGAACATCTCAGTAATATAGTAAAAAGAAGTTCTTGTCCACATGTTGCTTTGTATAATGACCTTACAGATCACCACTGTCTACAAGGTTGCCTCCATTAAAAGGTGCATTATTACGACCTCCTACAGGGGTGTAGCACCAAATTTGGTTCCCTGTGTATGAGCAGTCTCTGTGGGCCCTTCTCTCTTGATCCATGTCTCTCTCATGCATCTTTTGAATTTTTTGCTCGTACAAATTCAGTTTGCTTTCTTTCTGTCTTTTTTTTTTTTTTTAAACTCAATTTCCCATTCCTGGGAAAGACATGACCGTGTGCGCTGTAGCTGCATTTAGAGACAAAACTAAGTACAGTGGCAGGCCAAACCATTTTCTGCGCCTGTGAGGGGTGACAGGGGCCTCAGAGAGCTCCTGCTATTTTCTTTGGACAAAATTCAACCAATTTATTCAGCTAATTTTAATTGCGTTATGGTACTAATTACTTAGGAATTTAGGAAAAAAGCAAACACACCAAACTCTCTATTCCAGGCTCTTCATGCCCCCCCTGTGTAATCAGTTCCACTTTTTGGCCCCTGACCTCCTCCATTGTAGCTCACTGTCCACTGCAGTGGACAGTGGCACAGATGTGTTTTCAGACACAGAAAGATATGTACAAGAGAAATATTATTCAGATTTGGATAAAAGTATTCCTAACATCTTATTCAATTCAATTTTTTTATTTCCCTGAGAAGAAAATGATTTAACAGCTATTCCTGAGGTACTTGCATAGATGTATGATATTATCTAGATACAAGACCCCAAGATGACGCCTGTTAGTTCCAATGTAGACTCACAAGTCAGTCTTTAGACGCTTTGCTTAACTAAAGACTGATGACTTTCTCCCTGATTTTGTGTTTAGATGGGTGGATACGATTTCAGAGTTTAAAAAAACTCCCTACGTTGCAGAACCAATAGTAAATCTGCAGGGCGGTCCTTCGGTGGCTCACTGAACTCTTGTGCTTGTAAACATAGTCCCACTAGAAACACGTGTAGCGGTACAAAATGGCTCAAGTCGCTGTAAGTGCTTCATTTCCACAATCTTGTGGACTGAGCTCACGTTTGATAAAAAGTTAAATCTCTCGGCATCCATTTTCAAGCTCTCTGTGTGTTTCCTTGCGGACGAGAAAAGGGGGAGCGCACATTTCCGGGAGGGCGTGTCCTTTTCAAAAATGCAAGAGGCGTTGTTTTATTGCCGGCCGTTTTCGCCGGTGTGTTAAACACACTTTAGAAAGGAGTGTCCCCAGACTATCAGAAGCCGGAGATCTCTGATTGTCTGGTGGTGAGACTAGTTCCAATGAAGTTGGGTTACAGGTTTACCTCTGGGATATGTGACCCACTGAATATGTGCAGTAGTGTTTCTCCCGCTAGCCTCGCCCAGGAGTTCCTGCTCGGCTTATAGACTTAACATTGTGATGACTTTGCAGATTTTTTAAATTGCTTTTCTCAACTCGATGGAAGTTTTACAAATATAAAACCTCCACGGATCAAAAATTCATAACTGAAAGAGTCATAATTAACCTTGATTGCAGTTCGAGGTGTCCTGTCAACAGTTACAATGGTGGTTTTTGGGCAGCAGGGAATTTTTTCCTGCTGCAATACTGCAAGTGACCACTGGGAAAAAATGGACTCAAGGCTGTGCGGCATTCCTGGCGGCCTGGGTTGGTGCTTTTCCTCCTCCCTCAGCCATTTAAGATTTATGATACAATATCTCAAACTGAAGAAGAGATACAAGGAAAACAGTAAAATAGAACTGGAGACGACGCTTTAGGGAGTAACCTCCTGGTAGCTGGGACATGGTACTACAACCCAAATGGTTCAAATTGACTTCCAAATATCAAAACTTTTGTTTGTCATAAAGTATACATGCAGCAGATCATTGAAAAAAGTCTACCAGAGAGACATTTGACCAAATATTTTTGGGATATTGGTGGTTTCATGCCATATGTTTGCTTTGGTTGGACGACTAGCTTTTTGAGAGGGAGTATTGTTGCTGTTTTTATAGATTTAACATTCATGATACTGATTCTGAACTCAATGATTCATGTTTTCCTGTGTGTGTTAGAGCTGTTTCAGGTCATGTTAGCAGCAGGCTATGAAATCTCAATATGCTGAGGTTGTTTCCAAGGCAGATTTGTTTGCCAGAGAGCTTCACACAAAATTTGCACTATTCCAGGATGAGAGTTGCCAAGGTGACATTCATATATTTTTTTAAGCTTCTGTCACATACAGTACAGCATCTTATACCATTATAGCATACATATAGTAAGAAGTGCACAATTCACTATTGAAGTACAGTAACTATAGTTCTTAGATTGCTTGACAACAAACATGTTGATTCTGTTGTGTATTGCCACTTTCATCACTGCATTCTCAAACATCTTAATTGAGCTGTTTGATATTTGGATAACTCTGCAGCAACATGATACTCGACCCCGTGTGCCAACAACGTTTCTGCCTTATCGCCACATTACTGGAGCCTCTACTCATGAAATGAGCTGCTTTCCATTTCAAGGGATCATAATTAAGTTATTTTTAGTGAGCTATCAAATGTTGGGAGAGTTTGTGGGGAAACTTTGTGATGATATAAAACACAGCATAGTGGCCTTCTGGGACGTGTGGATAATGAGTCTCCTCAGACATATTGTGTCAGATTTTAAAACAGCTCTGAGATAAACAGGCTATATGAAGAATACGTGCATGACATTGACCTAAAATGCAGATTAAATTTCTTTGAGTCTATTTAAGTGCAGAAGTTGAGCCAAAACGTGGCTTCCTGTCACTGGATCTGTGATTTCATCTTTGGCTTACTTTTAACCACTTACAGTATTTCGAGGGCATCCAATGAGCTTGATGAACATTAAAGGGACAGTTCACCCTCAAATCAAATATACATATTTTTCCTCAAACATGTAGTGCTATTTATCAGTCCAGATAGTTTTGGTGTGAGTTGGAGATATCGGCCGTATAGATGACTGACTTCTCTTCAACTAGATGGCACTCGGCTTTTGGTGTTCAAAGCACCAAAAAAAACAGAACAAACAAACAAACAAACAAACAAACAAAAAAACAAAAAAACATCATTAATTTGCTCACAACAAGGTCTGTGGACCAAATTGATTTACCAGGTCATGGTTTCTGGAAAGAAGCTGTTGAGTTGTTCAAATATATTCTTTGGCGCTTTGAGCACCACAAGCCAAGTGCCATCTAGTGTCATTATATTTTAGGGAGAGCAGAAATCTCTATGGCCGACACATACTCACTGCAAACTCTTCAAATACCAATGCTTGATCAGTGGCCCTACACGTCGAACTATGATGCTCTTGTACCCCTCCAGCATCAGTTTTTGATGCTCAGGGACAGCATGTCAATTTCCACTCCTTGCGTGCGTCTTGTCTTTTCAAAATAAACCTTTGCTTTCACAGGAAATGTGCAGTTTCTCCTTATTAAATTCATACAGTCTCTTTTCAAAAATAAACTTTAAAAAAAACTCTTAGGTTTAGGCAACAAGAGACTGTGGTAAGGTTTAGAAAGACGAACATCATAGTTTGGCCTATAGTAAGAAGTTTGTTACTTACATAATGTAACTGGTGTCACTGGTGCAGTATGCTACACATACTAGCATACTATATTGTTATTAAAATAACTTGATTGACTTTTGGTCTCTCAGGTGAAAATCCATCCACCTCCACTCTCACCCACCCCTTTCAGACTTTCGGTGTGTACTACAGCAGTTGCTTAGCATGTCAGAAATTTCAGCCGCCCCATGAGTCTCATAACACCGCTAAAGGGTGCCTTTAGTGCCTTAGCCCTTATTGTCACTCATAACACATCATTGATTGATAAGTAAAATTTCATGTTGCCTACCTAGAAGGTCTGAGGTTATATATCACAGTAAAACCCCTCTAGAGCTGGCAGGGATTCAGTGTAATGAAAGTGTGCCACAGTCAATGGACTTGAATCTGGATCACAGGAGATCTGTTCAACTATATCAGAAAACAATTTAGAGATAATATGTATTTAAAAAACTGTAAATTGTATCAAGTGTAACACATCTGCATAAGCTTACATTCCGGCGTTTTCCCAAAGCCTCAGCAGCAGTGTCGTGTGTACCTGCAGCACTCCTGGTAAAGTCAGAGTGCAGCCTGGCTTAACGTTGATTACAGTTCATTACAAATACAACCCAGCCCACTCACACATATTCTGTGGTCTGATGAAACACTAAATATTATAAGCCCGTACTTTTTAATTTGTGTGTGACATTTCAAACACGTCTGAATCTATATTGGTGGCCATCAGCGTGTTCTCTCACTCTTCCTCTCCCATCTCCTTTTCCTTTTGTTGTCACTTGACTTTCTGTCCGAGTGTTCCTTGTCAGCGCGGAAGTGCCACTTAAAGCACAGAGGAACATGTTGCAATCAGTGTGGTGTCTCAGCACTTGATTGTGAAGGATCTTGTGGAGGTAATATGCAGATGTGCTGAAGCAGCTCTGGAAGGAGCTAAATCAGCGAATGGTCTCGTGTGAGTAGTCTGATCACATACTTCCCCAGAAATCTAAACTAATCAGTTCTACTCTGCTCATGTGCAAGAATTATACACCCAATTTTGAACCATACAGCTGGTAAAAAAATAGACTGCACTTACAGTATTAATGTTGTTTGGTTCATGATACATTTTGATACTTAAGAATCACCTGAAGCTTCAATGCATCATGATGCAATTATCATTGACAGAACAGTAACAATAATGTTCTGAAAGCTGTGCTCTCTAAGATGTGTAAACTGTCTCACACTCAAAGTTGTGCTTGTATAAACGGCTACAATATTCAGCCCTTGCATCGCCACCTTGAATGCCCGTCATTTGAGTGTTGTTCTCCAGCTGGCCGTCAGCCATCCTGTTATCACTCTGGCAGCATGTTAAACTGTCACTGTGTGGAAGGCTTGGAGCTGCATGGTTCAGAGGACATCATTTCCTTTTTTCTCTCTCTCGCTCAAAGTATGTTAGCCAGGTATATCTGCGCAGACATCCTCAGGGCCATGGCTGACATTTTCTCTCTCAGCAGGATGTATAGCTGCTTCATTATAGCCACAGTGATGGCCTCGTCGGCCTCTCTCACAGATAGATAGAAGGTAATTGCAGCCGTTTAAGGGTCAGAAATTCAAAAGGGGGTTGTTTTTTATTTGAAATGAAGTGTACATTTGTTGGCCTCCTCTGTGTTTGTAGTATGCATGCCAGGTTGTGGGTCCAGCTGACAGTTATTGTGGCCTCTTACCATGGGTCCACATGAACGTTAGCCCACTTTCATTCTAATAACCTCTTGTGTAACATGCTGTTCTTTGATTTGTCTGGTGTGACAGCACGAATCAGGAACTCATTTTGTTACAAAGTTGCATAATTGCCTAGAGTTGGTTCGTGTTCTCACGACAGCATTTACAAGCGGACCAGATAAAATGCCTTGTACGAGAAAACTGCTCTTGATTGGTCAGAAAAATCCAGGAAGTAAACAAAACGTTGAAGAAGAGTATACTTGCAAGATAAATGTGACACTTTCTAATGTCACAATGGAGGGACAACTACGCAGGTTGATTTTAGCGCTGCTCATCGTGGACTATATTGCTGTCATTGTTCATTTTAGTCAAACCATACAGTTTGAAAACGAGGCGCGGCTCCAACTAGAAAACAATGTTTTGATGCATTGGATGTGCTGAATGTGCATATTAAGGCAGTACAGGAGGAGGTGCACATTAATAATCCTCCAGGACTGTAACATGCTCATGTTTAACCCAAACAATGTGTCATGTGACTGCAGTTGGTTCAGATCGTGGTGGGAACACGAACGAACCACACCAGAGTTCGTTTGTAACCGGACAGAGACCACCTCTTCAAGAAGGTCTCGGTCTGGTTGTTTTGGTGCGCACCCGAGTGCGATTGCTGGGTTCACACCTGCCCAAACGCACTGCACCAAGGTTGGCAAACAAACTTGAGTACGATTGAACCGAACCAAACAGGGCAGGTATGAAAGCATCCTTAGTCATGAGGTATGGAAACCTAAACCCAGTGTCTGCACAACATCATTATGTTAACGCTTACACAACATTTAATTCTAATGTTGTTAGACGTTTACAATAACCCTCAACTGGGTTTTCATTCTAACCAAAATTTACCATCTGTCAGACGCTTCACTCTCCATCAGATGCTTCTTGCAGTCTTGCATAGGAGTCCAGTTAAGATGATACCCACTCAAACGATAAACAGATTGCTGAGAGACAGAGACAACGGCATCAGCACCGCTGGTGAGGCTGTCCTGTTGCCCAGCGGGATCATTAAACCACAATCAACAGCAGCATAGTCCTCATCACACCATAACCCAGCTGTCTGTTGAGCTGGTTGCCAGCCCACTAGCTGCTCCATGCTACACACATGGTGGTAACACTGTAATCAGGCGGCCCACAGCCCCACAGCGCGTTAAATAGAGTGGCTCGCAATAAGTCTGATGAAATCTGCTCCCACTGGGCTGCGTTCAGAGCGACACAGAAATACAAACACTCAAACACGCTCATACAACCCAAAACAGGGGAACACATACAGTCAGATACCTTGTGAGGCTTTGAAGTGATGCTCCTTTAGTTGCTTTTGATTGTGTCTCAGTTCCTGCTAAGTGACTGTTACTGTGGTGATCCACTCCCCAGGGATGTGATGTATTTTTGCCTCAGATATTTTGGTCTTTAAGTATGAGTCTCTTGTATTTGTTAAACCATAGTGGCTATCACCGATGATGCTAACTGGTATGAGTAATAATCCAATATATGCTTACATAAATCTGTCTGTTTGTACTCACAAGTGTGACTAATCTAATGCAACTATGACTCAACTTGTTGTATCTGTGTAAAGGGAAACATCCTCTGATACACAAGAAGGGATGCATTTTTAAATCCAGGGTAGGCAGTTTAATTTTGGCTTCCTTGGACAAAAATCCCATAGTAAACTTTGAGTTTATTGTAATACAAGTGGTCTGAAAGAAATCTAAACTTCTGCACCTCCTCTTGGGTCTTTTTTAGGTTTTAGAAAATCTAGGCTGTGACTAGAGACTAGAGAGATGTTGCTAATAGTTTAGCCTTTTGCTAACCGGAGCCAAAGGCTCATAGCTACAGCTTCAAGTACACGTTTATGTAAGTTAGCAGCAGCCTCAAATCACAGTGTGTTCTCCGCCTCACTCCCCGTCGCTACAGACCACCTTGCTGAGAGGAGAGTGGGCGGCAGCCATGGAGGTGGCCACAGCAACTTGAATCCAGCCAGCGCAAAGCTAGTTCTTGTCTTCTTTTGGGTCTGATATACAGAGGGTTGGGGTGAATGATCTTTGCACAACTGTACAATAAATTGATCAATGTATCAGAAACCCTGGGTCATTGTATGAAGCACGTAAATATACTCATAGTCATCTGGTGGGAGGGACTTAGGACAGCAAGCTGCAGGGTCTTTTTCCAAATTCTGCCTTTTTTCCTTTTCCAGATTTCTGTCAATCCCAGCTTCAATGATCCTACTTTCTACTAGATTATAAAATAGCAGCATTTTGTGATCAGCCATACAGGCGGCAATTTTGGTGTCTCTTTCTGAAAATCTGGGGTCGACAGCAGTTGTAAGCTGTAATAAACCTGTTGTGAATGCCCATTTTGATTGGTGGGGCAGGAGTGAATTGTTCATGACAGCGGAAGCCATTAAAGTCATTTGAGCAGCTGTTGCTACGGACCATCAAGGTCTTGTTAGAATGGTATTATTATATTGATTCTGATGTGTAGCCCAAAGCTGCCTGTGCCCTTGCTTGTGGCAGACGGCCAGGATCTGTTTCTCTCAACAAGAGAGAGGAACAGTGTGACAGCAGTCTGATGGCCAGAGAGGTAAAAGCTCAAGCCTTGTCAGTTTGAATCTTGGCTGGGAACATCTTGTCTTGGGAGGTGAATAAGATGTGCTCTTTGAGCTTTACTTTTCTTTAGTATTTGCTCTAATTGTGTCCCTGAGCAGTGCACTTAACTGGCAACAAGAGCACTTGGGCTAAATTGTTGACTCTGTTTACACCATTACCCCAGACTTAAACATGTAACTACAGTTATTCACTTTTTTGCAAGAAGACACTCATGATACTGGATCTTTAAGTAAAAAGCAGAGGAGGGAAACCACCAGGCTGTCCAAAACTGAACACAAACAGAAATGTATAGGTGTCGAGTTAATGAGGAGTTACATGCTCTAATTATTTCTTGGCCTGGCACAGTGAGTTGTTATGAAGTCTTGTTGTTACTGCAGAGACTCCAGGAAGTCCTTGGCCCTGCCAAAAATAGTTGTAAAACCACCAATTGTTTCTTTTATATAGAGGTGCTGGTAGGCAATGTTTTTAAAAAGAGGCAGGCTGTTTCCCCCTGTTTCCAGTCTTTGTGCTAAGCTTATTGTGTGCTGGCTCAAAATTCATGCTTAAAGAAGTGTCTCACTACTTGAAAGATGGTCTTTTCATAAAACTAGGCTGTGTCTGCAGTAAAAAGACGCAAATACTTTCGAAATTGGTGCTACATGACCAAGGAAAACAGAGACAAGGTGAGAGCGACTGTCTGTGGCCACCACATGTAAAACCATTCCCTTTTTGTCT
Organism: Epinephelus moara; assembly: GCF_006386435.1. Taxonomy (NCBI): domain Eukaryota; kingdom Metazoa; phylum Chordata; class Actinopteri; order Perciformes; family Serranidae; genus Epinephelus; species Epinephelus moara. The sequence continues at coordinate 19,629,086 of NC_065517.1, forward strand.
TGCTTTTGCCTTTCCATTGCACCTGTTCCTGCATTTTCATTTGCTACAAAGCAGGTAAAACTGGTTCAGAATCACTTGTGCTTCCTAAATGGACAGATTAAAGGGATAGTGCACCCAAAAATGAAAATTCAGCCATTATCTACTCACCCATATGCCGAGGGGGGCTCAGGTGAAGTTTTAGAGTCCTCACATCCCTTGCGGAGATCCCAGGGGAGAGTGGGTAGCAACACAACTCCACCTAATGGAGGCTTACGGCGCCCCAGATTGAAACGTCCAAAAACACATAATTGAAACCACAAAATATCTCCATACTGCTC
>NC_065517.1:19629485-19679217 GCF_006386435.1 Epinephelus moara
ACAGACAATTTAGAGTTATCAATTAACCTAGTCCCCAATCTGCATGTCTTTGGACTGTGGGAGGAAGCCGGAGTGCCCGGAGAGAACCCATGCTGACACGGGGAGAACATGCAAACTCCGCACAGAAGGGCTCCCACACCCGGGATCGAACCGGCAACCCTCTTGCTGTGAGGCGACAGTACTAACCACCACACCACTGTGCCGCCCTTGGAGATATTTTGTGGTTTCAATTATGTGTTTTTGGACGTGTGAATCTGGGGCGCTGTCAGCCTGCATTAGGTGGAGTTGTGTTGCTACCCACTCTCCCCTGGGATCTCCACAAGGGATGTGAGGACTCTAAAACTTCACCTGAGCCTCCATCGGTATATGGGTGAGTAGATAATGGCTGAATTTTCATTTTTGGGTGCACTATCTCTTTAATATCCCTGAAGTTTAACTGACTTGGAGTTATACTGTGCTGATTAAGTGCTCCCTTAACTTTTATGAACGTTGTTTGTATATTTTTCACAGTGTTGAACTAGTGGCAAAAACACAAGATGTTAATGTTGAGCTGTATAACATCTCAAGGTCGTTGGGAGATGGAGATGCAACAAGCACAACCCTGGAGCTTGTTTGCTCAGGGCTTTTGCTTAGTACTTAATCCCCTTCTTTGGTCGATGCTTGTGTCCATTGTTGTAAGTGTTGATGGACTGTAAAATACCAAGGACAACAGTGTGTTGTATTTTCTAAATATATTAGACGGCTAACAATAAACCCAACCAAACAACCGATCGTGATATTTTCAAGAAACTACTGATGAAAAAAACAGCATATTGAACCAGCTGTGCTGCACAAAATAAATACTCAGACCAATATATGATGCTTTGCTCCTTTGTCCTTTTGTTCTTCTGAAGCAGCTGAATTTCTCTCCTGCAGCACAGTTACCACTGTCTCTAAACTCCCTCACCGTACATTTCCTCCCTGAGGTGACCTGTAAATAATCACATGTTCTCAGTCAAATTATCGAGCTTCTAAAGACGGAGGAGATCGAACAATATGCTTTTCTGTATTCCAGGACATATGATGATAATACAGGCTAGTCATACAAGGGAAAATTACACAAGCAAAGCAAAATGGTTTTGAGCGTAATTGTCACAATGTATGATCACAGAGATCTCGGAAGATCTGTACAGTTCAGGATGTGTCATATGTTCTGTCTATTTAAAGCATTGTACATTAAGTAGAGTCTGTATGAGTCTGTTGTGGAAGTAGTCATGTAAGCTTTGACCCAGCGTGGGTGCCTGTGAGAATTGCTCACTGAAAGCTGCTGCACACATTTTAAAGATAAAGCTAAAAGGGTCAGAAAAATGTTCACAACATGCATGTGAATGTGTGTGTTCAGTACAGCACACTGTATGTACTAGAAACTCAGGAAGTTGAAGTGTTTTGTCCTCAGAGCTAGAACTCTGTGCATGCCTGACTGTGAGTGTGCACACGTCTTTTGTACTGTGTCTTTGTTTATGCTCTTCTTCACTGTGATTGCTTTAATGGTCCAGGTGTAAATAAACACATGTAGCCACCTCTCTCTTTCTCTCTCTCTCGTTCGCCTCAGGATTTGATTTAGAGTTTATATATAGCTGCTGAGTTGTGTGGTTGTTTTGCGTTAGCTGTCTCCAAAGCGACCAAACTTCTCACTTCCCACTCTCTGACGCCAACAAAAAAGCATCTGTGCAGAGAGAGGGGTGTCAATACTGCAATGAACACAACAGATCTGACTACTACAGTGTAAAGTGGGCAACGTGTTTCATTTAACATCTGTACAGTTATAATAATAGCCTGAAGGCACGTGCTGTACCTGCTGAACCCCATCTCCTGCTCAGATCACATGATTTCATGTGACTTAGTACTGAGATTTTCCTCAGCCCTCATGCTGTTGTAGCAGCTTTTGTAGATGTTATCACCATGCGTAACAATATGTTGTGATTTAAGTATAGTTACTGAATGTAAAGGTGTTATGAAATAGGATCATTATTTCCTCAATGAGTGCCTCTAAAACAAGATGCTGGGTCAGGACATTAGAGATCAGTATTGGGGGAAACCAATGAGAAGTTTGATTTGAGAGGACAGGCAGAAAAAGTGGACTCAAATTTGATTTAATTTGTTTTGTTTCCAAGCAGCAGCATGATCTCACTGATAATTGTAATGTAACATCAGGATTCCATGGTTAAATCAATCAAATGCCCTGGTACACCAGAAACTCTCAGAGCTTTGTGTCTGTTTGTGCTTAAATGAAAGACTTCCTGTTTTTAACCCCCACCAGTACACACACTAGCTGTGTTTAATTTCAAACCAATGGCAAGAAAAAATGTTGACATGACACTTTTCTCCAAACCACAATGGATACATTGAAACTTTACATTTCAACAGTGCTGAAGTTAATGTGTGGTTATGTTAGGAAAATCATGTTTCACCTTAATCAACTTTTGGGGGGCTCAGTCTTGACTAGAAAAGCTGTAATGTCTCGGTACAAACACATATTCAGGCAGGACACAATGTCAAGCTCAGCTGATAGATCACATGATTCCTTTCTATGCAACCAATCGGTGAATCTCATTCAGGGCGCCCTATTTAAACTGCTCTGGTCTGCCTACTGTTGCTGCTTCCTCTGCAACCCACCTCCACCCCAGCTCCTCCTTTTCATGCTGTTTCTAACTTATCAATGTCATTTCTGTTTGTCATTGATGCTGCTCTGTTATGTTCCTGGGCAGTCTTTCTGCTGCTCTCCCTGCCTTCGGCTTTCCATGTAGGTGCATGGAAGGGCAGGGAGGTGTGCTCTCTCTGCCTCAGGCTTTTCTTGTTTGAATGTGGAAGGGCAGAGAGGTGTGCTCTCTCTGCCTTGAGGCTTTCCACATAGGTGCATGAAATACCACCAAATGTAGTATTTCTGACTGAACTGCTTTTTATGCCATTATCTCCACTGGAAAAAAACAGTGGTGGGTCTCTCCAAAACGCCCACATTTGGTGCCTAAAAAGCCCCTGAAAACAGCAATAATTTCAGATTTTGAGGCCAGTTTTGTTATTTGTTGTTCTTGAACAGTGGTCTGCAGCTTGCCAGGCATCTCGCCCAACATTTTCTTCTGGCAACTGAGTGGCTAATTTCCAACCCATTTGCCAGAATACATGTTGGCATTATATGTCCCTGCAAACCATGGATATGTCACATTTGTGTGTTATTATGTAACGCATATGTTGAAACTTGATTTTTTTTTTTTTACAATTCAACAACACTGTGGTTAATGTTGGTTATGTTGAGGCACAAAAAACACTTGGTTATGACCAGGAAAAGATCATGTTTTGGCTTAAAACACATGCTTCTGGTGCACAGTTGTCATCGCTATAGCTGCTGATGTCTTGCTTAAAAACAGTTCTAAAAAGTTCTCTAGAAATTAGGAAAAATGCAGGCTACAAATATGCACCATTTCAAGCAAAAAATTTAATATTCAAATGCAGACCTTGACAGAGGCAGATCCAGGAAATGAGACACATCGCACATCTAAAATGCAGAGTAGAAACTGGCAGATTAAAACTAATGCGGTGATGGTTTATTGATATGCTGAATATAGCATATTTAATGAGTCCTTGAAGTATGACTAGCCTCAAATGGATGGTATTAAAGTTTCAATCTTAACCACCCTGTTTTAACCATATCTCCTTTTCCCTGTCTGTCTCTGTCTATCTTTCTGTCCTCTTTGCCTGCTTCCCTTCCTCTGCAGATTGAAGAGATTGTCACTAACATTCAGGATGAGACGGAGGGTGTGCCCATCAGAACTGTCAAAAGTTTCATGACCAAAATCCCCAGTGTTGTTACAGGTAAGAAGCAGAGGGAGGAAGAGATGTCAAAGACTATGTGGAAGATTATGTTACTAGAATGATGCATATGTTTATCTTTGTATGTCCACCTATGTGGTTAAGGTTTGGTTTGTCCAGGAAACTTTGAGGAAATTATTCGGAAACTACGGGCATGTAAAATGCAAACTGATTTCCTAGCAGCAACACCAGAACTGATGTCAATTACCTGCATTCAGTTGTGGGTTTTGCAACAAGCCTAATGGTGATGGCCGTGAATAGTGATGGCAGTAGTGTTGGAACATCCACAAGCTAGAGCTCCAGCAGCTGAGTCACACCCTTACGTATCTATATATACAGGATCCATATTAATATGTGTTGTGGCTGCATTTCATGCTGCTCCTGTTGAGGCTGCTGCTCAGTTTCTTAAGCAGTGGCTCGCCGGAGTGTAACCGAGTAGCTGGAGGGAAAGTGGGAGGACAACATATGATTAAATGTTTGGAAAAGAAAGTGTGAGAGTGGAAACGGAATGAGTAATGCTGTCCTCCTACTGTCAAGGTGCCCTTAAGCAAGGCAATCAACCTCCGACTGCTTCAGTAGAGCTGCGACTGTAGGTGTCAAAGTGTGGAACTGCGCTGATGTGAGTCACCGGGGAAACATGCACACAAACATTTCCATTAGAAAAATAAGCACATTATTAGCCAGTTGTACCTGTCAGGTGGGGATTAAAGTCAGCCACCTTGGCTGCCGGCTGTTGTTGCTTCGATTGATAATCTAAATAAATCTGGAGCCGCGGTGGGAGGTGTGACACACCCCCAAACAAATGATGAAAACAAAGAAAGGCTATTAACATTCTTCTTTTCTTCTCTCTCAGTCCTCGCACTTATGGAAAATACATTACTCCAATATGCCATAAGCAGAGCATATCAATGAACACAATTACTACAGCAGCGGCTGAGACGTTTGCAACTGAGTGCCAAGGGGCTTGGAAACTAATGAATGATGAAGAATTAAACACCGCCTCCCTCAGGACTCAGAGAAAGCAGAGGGGAAGCACTGATGAGATCATTCCCTATCTCCACCGCAAAATAAGAAAGCTTTTTAGTATCTTTGCTTATCATAAAGAGACTTTTCTTGGTTGTTATATCTGTTTCAAGACAAGTACTTGAGATGAAGTAGTCAGAAAGTTTATTATTTCTGCATTTATTCACTTTTGTTTTTTAATTATTCAATTTAACTAGCAGATATAATTCTTTTAGTTTAAAGCCAGCAAATTGTCCTTTATTTCACATCATTTTGAGTACAGTTAATTATGCACCTCCTTGCTTTTAATTTAATTTAATTCATCTTGTCTTATTCCCTTGAGACTCAATTTATATATTTACATATTTACATTTACATATAGCCCCAAAATGTGGCTAAAAACAGAGGGGATGAAAGAAAACTCACTCAAGCATAATGCATCTGACATAATGACATTATTGTGTCAGAATCGCTTCGCTAAGTCTCGCCCCTGGACGCAGACTGGTCAATCATATCGTAGCATCAGGCCGGCTCAGACCAGGGTCCGACAACAACACAGCTGTGCTCCGTTGACTCTAATGCAGTTGTTTCAGATTTCCTTCATTTTCAGGCTGGTTTTGTGGATTTGGAGCTAAATGTTGTGCCTGGGGCACGTCGTGTATTAATGATACTCGTTATGTGGAGAGGTTGGAAAAAGATATACATTTCTTCCCTGTTCCAAAACCAAAATCAAACCCTGGAAAGTGTAGGGTTAGCTAGCTAGCTACTGAAGATATAGCCTACTGAATGTATACACATGCTGCTTTTGCTTTTTGATGATTATAACAGTTAAGAAAAAGATATGGATAGGATATATCCTTCAAACACAGACTGTAGACCCCTCTGTCTGCTTCTCTTTGGAATCACTGTTTCATTTTTCCAAAAATATGATAATATTTCTTCAGGGGATGCAGTTAGTTATGATGTGGGCTCCATGCTTACTCCGACAGCTTTACAGACCAACGCAAAGGGATGGGGTTTAGCAAAAGGTCAATTATGATAATTTTATTCATGGAAAAAAATCTGCTCGTACTCTTACTCGTCGTCCTCCGCCGGGTCCGGGTCGTGGGGGCAGCAGCCTTAGCAAAGAAGCCCAGACAGTCTTCTCCCCAGCCACTTCCGTCAGCTCTTCCGAGGGAACCCCGAGGCGTTCCCAGGCCAGCCGGGCAATGTAATCCCTCCAGCGTGTCCTGGGGCGGCCCCGAGATCTCCTCCTGGTTGGACATGCCCGAAACACCTCCCAAGGGAGGCGTCCGGAAGGCATCCTTACCAGATGCCCGAACCACCTCAACTGGCTCCTCTCGATGTGGAGGAGCAGCAGCTCTACTCCGAGTCCCTCCCCGATGTCCGAGCTCCTCACCCTGTCTCTAAGGCTGAGCCCAGCCACCCTGCGGAGGAAACTCATTTTGGCCTCTTGTACTTGCGATCTCGTTCTTTCGGTCACTACCCAGAGCTCGTGACCATAGGTGAGGGCTGGAACGTAGATCGACCAGTAAATCGAGAGCTTCGCTTTCTGGCTAAGCTCCCTTTTCACCACAACGGACCAATTAAGCACCTGCATCCCTGCTGACGCTGCCCCAATCTGCCTGTCAATCTCCTGCTCCATCCTACCCTCACTCGTGAACAAGATCCCGAGATACTTAAACTCCTCCACCTGAGGTAGGACCTCCCCTCCAACCTGGAGTGGACAATCCACCCTTTTCCGGCTGAGGATCATGGCCTCAGACTTGGAGGTGCTGATTCTCATCCCAGCCGCTTCACACTCGGCTGCGAAAAATCTGCTCATTTTCCTAAATTAACAAGATAATCTTCTAATTTCTAATTTTTCTGAATTATCAAGATTATTATCTCATTACTTTGAAAGCAAGTGTTGTGGAGTAAAGAGACTCAAAACAGGATGGACATTTGAGGGGTTTCTCGCAAGAAAGCCAAAGAATTGGTACATCATGACAAATTACCGTTAAGTGTCTGACACATGCTTTCCAATACACACATTAAAAGGTGTTTGTTTCAGACAAACATTTTTTTTTGTCAAGCAACGATAATATGCTTCTGTGCTTTTCTACTGCCTTTCTCACTTTTTTCCCAGACTACTTCTGCTATGTAAATCGTACCTCATGTTTACCGGACGTATGACCGAACACTGTATATTTGTCTTTCTTTGTCTGCCCTGGTTCAGGTACTGATATTGTACAGTGGCTGATGAAGAATCTGTCAATGGAAGATCCAGGTAAGTTTTGAAAAATTTTACCAGACTGTACTGTGCTGAATATAATGACTGTGTTAAGGGCACCAGGCCTCCCATGACATCAGGAATCCTGCAGAACTACAGGGCACTATTTACTGAAAGGCATACAAATACGGTAACTATGATACACATAAACTTACTGGATGCAGCTTCTCCCAGTTGACATTATTACAGATATAAACGACCAGTAATGGGATGCCCAGGTAGCTCACCATGTAGAGTGCCTGCCACTGAGGCTGGGTCCTTGCCATGGCGGCCTGGGTTCAGCCCAAAGTAAGGATGTGTTCAGAGACCTGGATACAGCCTTAAAGGCGGGACTCTGTTTGTTCCTGTGAAAGTTGCTCAGAAAGAAAGCTCTAGTTCCATGGTATGAAATTACTTGGATGATCTGCACTATTATTATGTATGTATGTATGTGTGTGTGTGAGTGTGTGTGGCTCTTTTGTCACTCTCACTCTCTGTTCAGACACAGCTAACAAATATGTGGAATCATGGGATGCCTTTTCTGTCATTTATCAGATAATGTCAGATAATTTAAAATACGTTTAATATATGCTTGATATCAATTAGACCAGATGCTAAAGCTATTGCTGCAGATTGCGAGCCAGCCTGGGCACTCAGCACTGCGTCTCGTCCAGTGTGAACAGGCCAGTCGCTTAACATAGGTGCTGTTAGCAAGCAGGCAGTGCTCCACAGAAAATTGGCGCGCTTCATGGCGCTCCTGTGTGCAGTGTGAACCTGGCATTAGAGACTTCCTCTGTCCGAGCCAGCTTTTATCTCTCTCAGTGACAACAACATGACATCTCATGAGAGCTGCTTTCCTCCATACATACACAAAGCGCACATCACCAACCGAATGGATCAAATCCTGATATTGGAATGAGTCATTTTGCAGGGGTTGTGACACTCAAAAATGTATCAACAGATTAACAAATGTCCCTTTCCCAATGTAAGTCCATGGGAAAAAAAGTCTTTTTGGGCCCAATGGCACCATGTGATGGACCTGGGAGTTGCTTCACCACTGTTAAGCCACCACAAAAAATCACTTCAAAGCCCAGCTCACCTCCTGTGGTCCTGGCCTACAGCCCATTGCTGCAGGTCCTTCCCTCTCTCTCCCCTATAATATCTGCCTCTCACTATGACAGTGCCAAAACACAATCATCAACAACAAAAGCAGATAACCATTAAGATCAAAGTCTGAGGTGTCCTTTATGTAGCTGTGTTACTGTACAACAGGTGTTTTCAGTTCCAGTCCTCAAGCACCAGAGCCCTGCTTTTGTTCCTCCTGAGCAGGTAATAAGCACCTGGTCTCAGGTGGGTACTGGACAGGTGTGGCTCATTAACTACCAGCGAGGAACAAAGAGCTGCCAAGCTTTGGCCTCCAAGACTGGAACTGAAACCCCCTTTTATATGTGTGAAATACAGGGGAACATACAGTATGGTAGCTTGACAACAGGAGCTTGTCACAGCAGTCCAGTCTGTGAAAGGTCAGACACAGTGTGTGGTGGACACTGCAGATCTGTCATAGGAAAAATCTTTAAGGTTTTACCTTTTCAGAAGCATAAATACTGACATGTTTGAAATAGACAGAGGATATTTACAGTTACACTTCACCAAGAAAATAAAGTTTTCCACAAGCTAGTACTGGTGAATACTGAGTAAAAACATGACAAGGAGCAGCAAATGATGAAAACTAGAGTTTTAACAAAAGTCCCGGCTAGTTTTTGCTGTGGATTTGTTGTGTAGTTGACCCGACCTGAAGGCATGTGGTGGGAGAGCAGTGTTTACTGTCGGTGCAGTAACCCACAGCCTGGACACTGAGTCAATCATTGAGTCATCCATGTCCAGCCAAAATACCTCAGGGCTGAATCATATAGCTGAAATCCAATTTGAATTCAAAGGGACACGACATGCTGCTTATATATATGGTACACTGTGATAAAAAGTTTAGTTGCATCTACAGTAATGTGTGACCTTTAATGACACAAAATTGTACGTTTGTGGCTTTTCGCCAAATCCATAACTTGAAGATTATGTTTACATGTGGCAGCTTCCTCATGGTATTATATTTATATCTTGTTCTAAATGACACTTTCACGAAGGTCTATCATGATTTCATTGTCCCTACCACTGAGATTATTTCATTCAAGTAGATAGTACATCACACATAATATGTGAAGTGCTGAAGAGCCCACAGTGATCAGTACTCCTTGTTCTTCTCCTGTCTCAGCTGAGGCCATGCACATCGGGAGTCTCATCGCAGCTCAGGGGTACTTCTTCCCTATATCAGACCACGTCCTCTCCCTCAAAGATGACGGCACTTTCTACCGCTTTCAGGTGAGCAGAGCGTCAAGTGGTGATAAAGACACAGAGGAGGCTGAAGGAGAAGTGGAGAGGTCTCAATAGAGCATGTTCACGTTATATTTAGATAATTCAAGAGTGGAATGAAGTGAGTTCTAAGAAAATATGCTGTTAATGTCTTGGGTTCATGTTAAAGGTTTATGGTTACAGTGTCTGTTGAGTATCCTGAGATTGGTAATTGACACTTTGTTGAACTTCTCTTGTGTCACCTGATACTGAGCTGAGTATCAGATGTTGCCAACAAGGCTAACACATTGATTTTAAAACAATGTTATAATTACCACTACATGTATGAGGTCATTGCAAAGAGAACTGAGAGGGTATCTTGTTCAGCATTTTGGCGATTCAGTGAATGTTTATAGGATAAAAGAAGACAAGACTTACTTTACAGCAGTGGTTTGTGAAAAACACACTTTATTTTGAAGTATAGTGAATTTCCAGCACAGAGCTTTTATTTTGAAGTGCCATTTCCTGCTGTAGAGTGAGTGAATTACAGATAGCTACTTGACAGACGCAGCAAACTAGGTGGAGACATGGCTAAACAGAAGTATGACACTGAATGTTTTAAACTGTGTGACCTTGAATTAATGACTAAGGACAAATCTGGACCCCGTGGCTGTACCAGTTGGGAACCAGTGCTTTACAGTTAATGCACAATATTAATATATTACAGATCCTCAATGTATGAAATCAACAAAAAGGACACTGTCATGGTTGTGACAGGAAGAACTACTGTGGCAACATTCCTAATTTAAGGAAATACTGACATACCTGTATAAGGGAAAAACATTGTTTTTGACAGTGACTTCATAATGTGCTGATATGTTCAACTTTACACAAGCGTCTTTGATAATAATGCCATCATAATAATGTTATGCAACAGCCACATACAGGTATTGTCTGGGGTTTTAACGAGTCATGTGAGCTTCTTTTCCCCCTGTAGTAACAAGATAATCAGTGATTCCAGACCTTTCTCTACTGCTGACACAGCACTGTGGAGATGGGTCTGGCTATGCAAGACTAGGCTGCAACTAACACTTATTGTCATTGTTGATTAATCTGGTAATTATTTTCTTGATTAATCAATTAGTTTGGTCTATGAAACGTCAGAAAATGGGGAAAAATGTCAATCAGTGTTTTCCAAGCCCTAGATGATGTCCTCAGATTTGTCCACGACCGAAAAATATTCAGTTTACTATCATAGTAAAAAAGAGAAGAAGAAAATATTCACATGTGAGACACTGGAATCAGATAATTTGGACTTTTTTTTTTTTTCTTAAAAAATTACCCAAACTGATAAATTGATTATCAGATTAGTTGGCAATTCATTAATCCTCCTGAGACCTGCACTTTTTTTGTGGTATGCATTTTTAATTTTTCCTCGCTAGTTGGGATCAGTTGGGCCTGCAAAGTATAAAAAACTCAACATTGTCCACGATAATTAAGTCCCAATGTCCTCAAACGAGACGATAAGAAAGTCCCAGTGTCTTCAACCAAGTAGGCTACTGACTAATTAACAGAGTCTAAGCCTGTTACTGTTGCTATAGTCTCTACATACAGACTCTACATTCAGTGAATGTAGAGTCTGTAGGCAAACCCCGGAGATCTTGCCTCCGGAAGAAGAGCGGAAGAGCCCTGGTTTCCGGTTGTAGGCTGTTTGTAGTCCTCGTGATATTGACCAATCACGTTTGAGCCGGCTGCAGTTGTTGTCAGGTTAAACGGTCCGTGCGGTGAACTAACAAGGCGGAACATAATTGGCGTCACTGCAAACTCTGAATCCATCGCAATGGTTCAGCATATTTACTTATATGTAAACGGAAGTCGGAAACAGAAATTCGCCTCCTCCGCCCAAATCAAACCGGAATGCCAAAAAATCGGGGGTATGCTGTTGCTACAATTGGTCAAATTTGTTGCCATATCAATCTATAAACATTATTCATCATAAAATTAAGCTACAAATTTCAACCATAAAGTTTGATCAAGTTTTGGACTTTGTCCATTGTGTCAGGATCAGAGATGGCGGCCATCTTGTTTTTACATGGATTGGTGTATTGTGCTCTTACTACCACTAGATGGCACGAAAAGTGTCCATGAACGAGGACAACAGGTCTAAGTTAAGTAGAATGAAGTATAGGGTGAAGTAAACCCACACAAAAAAATCCACATTTTCAGGAGCCCCACTTAACTGGAATGCAACTTTAGGAAGTGTTTATTTTTGTAGATTTTTTTTTTTTAATCTGTTTATTCCTACAGGTCAGCGAAAGGCAGAAAGAGCAGCAGCATGAGTAAATAAGAACAATACAAATGTTCAGATGCCAATCAGAAAATAAAGACAATGAAGATTGAAAATTGTCATTTGTTAAAAGAGAAAATAAAATGACATCAAAATAAAAGGGAAAAATGTACACTCTGTCTTTACTTCGAACCTTGTTTACATTCTCTCTTTTTTGTTTTTTACCTTTTAACAACCCACCCCCCACCCTCACTCCTAGGTATGTCTGGGCCACAAATAATAGTAAAAAAGTGACTATTTTTGTAGATATTAACAAAAAAAAAAAAAAAAAAAAGCAGATCTTCTAATAATGGCTCTTAATCAAAATGGATTGCAATCATTTTTTTCTCCAATAAATTCAAATTGCCCCCTGCCTTTTGTAGCAGACCTAAGCTCAAACTAATCCAGTCTTCATCCTGCATTAGTGTGAGAGATAAGTCCAGTGAGGTTAATCTGATCGCGGGTGCGCTTACTTTTCATAAAGACCTTAATCAGCTGTTGAAGATTACTCGCACTGTAATGGAATTACTACACACCAATCTTGATCCCGATGACAAAAGGCCCTGTCCACGATCTACAGCCTCCTCAGTACTATGCTGGGATCCTGTGTGACCCGATTAAAAATAAATGGTGATCTGTTAAAATATTCATCAAGCAAGCGAGGGAAGCAGGTCTGGGTTTGGGGCTGAGTAGGCGGCTACCAAAAGCCTGACAGAGAGACACAGTGTAGTAGAGTAGTGCACTGGAATTAGAATCTCATCAAGGGACAGAAAGGAGAGAGAAGCGTGCTGACATTTTACTCCTCCTTCACCGTTCGCAGATAAGACGGTGGCATTAAAGTCACAGATTAATTATCCCAGACTGTTTTATCCAGAATTTCCTAATTAAAAATAGGAAACAATGTTTTCACATTCCTCAGTGGGGAACGGCGAGGCAGCACGTGGCGAGATTAGAATGATCTCTGTGTAGCATCTTCCTTCCTATTCACTGAGTCTTGTTGGAGGGCTCAGTCTCCACCCGAGCTGGAAGAGCAGTTTAATTAAACCAGACGGCAGTGCACATTACCGTGCTGTGACCTTGGTTCTCCTCCTTCAAAGTGAAGTGGAAGAGAAGACAAGAAGAGGAGGAGGAGGAGGGCCGTTCGCCATCGTAGCAAAGCTTCATAAAGATAATCACCATTCATTAGCATTTCATTTTCTCGGCAAATTAAGTGCAAGGCAAAGAAAAACACGGAGCAGGAAAACCAAAACAATTAACACCATCTAAATCTCTCTTCGCTGAAACAACTGAAGGTGGTTTTAAAACTGATTCAAAACCCTGCCAGCTATGTCAAATAACAATCCTATCAGCATCTGTGCTTCGCCTGCTGGCTTTATTATTCTGCTTTGCCGTTGTTTATTTTGCAGCTTTCATCGCTGCTCGTTTATATTGTGTTGCTGCAGCACTCCCACGCCTCTGCAACACCCCAGGATGCCTCTTACTCTGTGAAAAGTTTTAGGAGTCAGCTGTTCTGAATTGGTTCAATACTGATAATAAAAAAAATATTGTGATTGCTCACATAGTGGTGCAGGGCAATCATGTGCACAGCTGTGTCTCTGAGGCACAAACAACTTCCCCGTAAAGGTCAACGTCATCACTCCAGATTTTGTCAGAAAGTTTCGAAAGGACGCGTTTGTCTTCATAGTTTTGACTCTCCGTCCTTGAAATATTAACCACTGGTTGATCCACGACTCTTGTCTGTCAACTTTTCCCTTTGTTCTCTCGTCAGGCACCGTATTTCTGGCCGTCCAACTGCTGGGAGCCTGAGAACACAGACTATGGTAAGAGCCGTAATTTGTGACAACTTCTCCTTATAGTATGTTCTCTTGTGTATTTTAAGGAGCAATGCTTGGTCATCAAATTGGCCCTAGGTGTCCCTCCAGACCCCCTTGTATTATGTTCAACAGAGGCCACTGTATTGCTTTTTGACACCTAGTTTTAGATAAATGAAAAGACCACACACACCTGCCTTTACTTACTGGATTAAAGACACATTGTGCTATTTTAAGTTTGAGAAAATTCAGTACTCTTTAAGGGGCTCCAGAAAGACCTTTAATTAAGTATGGAACCCTTTTTTTAAAGGTCCAGTGTGAAGGATTTAGGAGCTATATTGACATAAATGGAATATAGCCTTGTTGCATAGCCATGTTTCTACAGTAGCCCAGAGTGGGCAAACACTGGCTCCAGATAGAGCCATACATGTTACTGCGATTTCATGTTGGCCACCGTAGTTAGAAGCTCATCCGTGAAGTATTCAGTGTTTTTACCGGATTTAATCACCTGGGGCCTCATGTACTTGCGTGGATTTCCTACTGAAACATGGCGTACGCTTAAATCCGTCGTACGCACAAAAATATCCAGATGTATGAATCTGTGCGTACACAAGAATCCAAGCACATTTCCTTTGTACATCCCAATCAACGTGGAATTGAGCGCACATGTTGGAGTACCCGGCCCCCTCCCTGTCCACACCACCATTTAAATATGCAAATCATATTTAAATGGAACCTGCAACTGAGACTCCCCTCTCTGCACGATCAGAAAACTAAAACAAAAGAATGAATAAGACAGGAAAAAAAGAAAATCTGAGATCCACAAGATCCACACTGATCGAATGAAAATGCTTCCTGTTGACAAAAACAAATTCATCCTGCAATGGCGCTTTTATAATGTGTGTGCAGTCGATAGCTCTGATAACATTAGGAAAACCTCACTGCAAATTGCGCTTTAATGTTGGCCCATTCAGCTGCATATGGGAATTTGATATACCTGGCTGGCATGCGGATAATTCCGTCCCACACAGCTGGCATGACTCGGCTCAGGGTCGACTGGCACAGTCCCGATCGGTCGGCCAGCTCCCTCTGGAATGCCTGTGTTGCTAGCACCTGTATGGATACAGGCAGCACATGGCTTCTCGCCGTATCGCGTTCTAAGGTCGGCTGCAACTCCAGCACAGTTCCAGGAGGATTGCCCTCAGGAACCAATGCGGCAAATACTGCTAAAACAGCCATTGTTGTTAATGGTATTTTTGGCACCACTTTGCGCATGCTTTTATATCCACTCATCTTATTGCAAACACGTGGGTGTGTTAATTGTTCATCAGTGTTAATTGTTCATGTGTCTCTGATGTGCACATCACTCTTGAGGACTAATTGTTTTCACATTTATTTATTATAACAGTTTCCCAGCATCACCTCTAAGTGTCTCCAAAGGATCAACAGCTGTAGAAACGTGTGTACGCCAGCCATGAAGTTGGCGTGAGGCACCGCACATTTCCACGGTCATTTCACTCTTAATACATCTGAACTTTGCCGTGGAAAAGGACATACGCCACGTTTTTGTGCGAATGCACCATTTGTACATGAAGCCCCAGGTCTGTTTGTTTTCGAGAGGAAGAGACCTCTGTGGATAATTCATCTCCACGTAAAAACCTCCTGATCAATAAACACTAAAGGAATTCTAACCAGGAGAAGTTTTAGCTGGTTGCAATCTGCAGTTCTCCATTAGATGCCACCAAATCTCCCTAAATCTTTGTCACTTCACCTTTAACCATATAAAAGAGAAAATCCAATAGTTATCCAGTAGTTAATGTAGTGTTTTTGTTATTTTTTCAAAATAATTATTACTATTTTCTGTTTTTCTTGTTTGTTTGTTTTTGTGTGTACATTATATGTCACTAAATATATCATACAGTATTGTACCATACCAGTTGTCAGAAATCACAATCCATTATCTCAGGATAGTGTTTAGCACACAGTACCATTGCATTACTCAAAAAGACAATAATACAATATTTAAGGGAGTGCTAATCAAGATGTTGATCAGAATGTCTAAACTGTAATATTTTACAGGTGTTTTGATTTCTATCATTCTCCGGTTATGAACAACTTTCCTGTCACGCTGGAAAATGTTTGTGCTTCACTCAGTCTTTAAATGGAATTCACAGCAAGTGTTAATGAGGCCGATGTAGAAGGTGTTCTACATTTATCAAACCAGCAGAATATAATTAACCATACATAATCATAAGATTTACTCTTCTGTGTTTAGACTGAATCTAGAGATACATTTTTCTACTTTACATGCACAGGTTTGATAGTGATTAATAGGTGACACAAACCAAAATATATTTCATAGGGCTAGACCAATATGTTTACTTGCATATAACCTATCTTATCTGTAAAAACAAGTCGATATCAACCAGTCATTTGGTTGATATCTGATATGTGATATGTGATGATACGATGCGATGCGATGCGATGTGGTACGGTGCAATACGATATGATATGGGCATCTACTTGATCACAACCATAAAAACTGTGCTGCAAACTTAACTTAACATTCAGTTCCAGTATCAATTTAACTGCATGATTATATTTTTGTCTCTTTTCATTCAGAGACTGAATACATAGCAGAATTAGTTTTTAATAAAGGTCTAGTGGTTCATCGTGCTGAAGAGCTTCTAACAATAAAATTAATTCTGGGTTTCAGTGAAGAGTTGTAGCGACCCATCTTGACCTGAATTCTGCTTCAGAGGTTTTTATTGGCAAAAATAAAGTCTGTTGAAACACGAAGATGATTTGAATATAGCGAAAACCACTCATAGTGATCATGTCTGTCTAGGTCAAACTGATTACAATAAGTGGATGATTATTATAACTGAATTTTATTGACTGTTTCAAAATACAGTACAGCTGTTTCACTTCAGGGGCGTTACGTAACCAGGCTCTATCAATCCATTTGACAAGGGCGGCTACAGCCACAGGTGCTTTCCCCATATGCATTAATTTCCTGTCTCCATCACTAACAGCTATAAGCTTCAAGGAGACTGCGTTTTTCATTGGGAGGGAATGACTTTGACTAGGATGTGAATATTAGCAAATGAAGAGGAACCAACTTCTCAGAAACTGAGGAGAGAGAGAGAAGGAGAGAAGGGGCTTGGTGTATTATAGGAGGTCCTCTGGCAGACTAGGCCTAAGTCAGCCTAACTAGGGGCTGGTCCAGGGCAAGCCTGAGCCAGCCCTAACAATAAGCTTTATCAAAAAGGAAGTCTTAAGTCTAGTCTTAAATGTGGAGACGGTGTCTGCCTCCCAGACTGAAACAGGAAGATGATTCCACAGAAGGAAAGCCTGATAGCTGAAGGCTCTGGCTCATGTGTCAACATGTATTAAATATTGACAGTGACAATGATAACAGATCTACAAGTATCCTGACTTGACTTCAAAAGCAATTCATAAGAAAACCTGACCTTACAGTGTAAACACACTTGTATCAGGTTATACTTGAATATAGATACTGAGACGTACTGTAGAAGGGCTGGGCAGTATATTGATATTATATCAATATCATGTTATGAGACTTGATACCGTCTTAGATCTTGGATATCATTATATTGAAAGTGTTGTCTTTTCCTGGTTATAAAGGCTGAATTACAGTAAAGTGATGTCATTTTCTGAGCTTACCAGACTGTTGTAGCTGTTCTATTGTGTGCTTTTACCCACTGAGCTTTTATATTTACATTAATAATGAGTAATTATCATCATGTAAATCACCAATACAATATAGTCACACTATTGATATTGAGGTATTTGGTCAAAAACATTGAGATATATGATTCTTTTCCATATCACCCAGCCCTACAGTTTCGCTTTAGTTGTTCCCTCCGCTGTAAAGGGCCTAGTAAACAGGGTTAGTCAAACACTGCTCTATTTCCTGCCCTTCATCCTGTCACAGAGGCAGCCATGGCTGGAGTTTAGGGCTCAGCACCTCTGCACACACCAGCTCATAATCCTAAAGCAACAGATAGGTGGACACACAGCCGCCGAAACTGATTGTACTCTCATACCATGCGAGGTGAGGAGAGGTGAGGCAGGTACATATGGGATGAGAGATGCATGCCTGAAGGAGAACATGTAAACTGATAAATCCCAGTCTTCGATTTTCTCTGTTCCTGCCGCAGCTATTTACCTGTGCAAGCGGACCATGCAGAACAAGACCAGGCTGGAGCTGGCTGATTATGAGGCGGTGAGTGATGGATTGTTCCTCTATAGACAGATCAATACGTAGCATTGATCTGCGTGTCAAGCTTGGGGCAGAATAACACAACCTCATAAAGGTCAGATTTGTGTGTGTGTGTGTGTAATAGTATGGGATTTTAATTGCATCACAGACACTTTAAAACTGTGGGATGTCTTTGGATTTATTTGATAAAGCTTTAATATTACTTTTTGATTATAACATGTCCCAGTGTCTCTGTCTTCTCTCCAACAGGAGAACCTAGCCAGGCTGCAGAGAGCCTTTGCCAGGAAGTGGGAGTTTATCTACATGCAGGCTGAGGCCCAGGTCAAGTAAGTGTGCTTTGTTACCACGGCAACTCATGAAACCACAATACACGCGGTAATGTCACTTACACCTAAGGTAAAAGATAAACAATACAACATAACCTCAATGTGTGACATGTCGTATTACAAGTCGTGAGTGTTTCTGACTGACTCCATTAACCCTCATGTTATGGGATTTCTCAAAACATTACCTGTCGAGTGTTGTCAGGGCACCGCGGGTCAGCTGCTTTATGTTTCTGAAGTTTCTCAGGTAGACGACATGATGGATAAATTTTTAAACCAGCAATGATGGACAGCATGCTGTTGGGACATATAGAGACTGGAAACTGGAGACAGAAGAGGGATGGAATACAAAAAGATGGATGTTTGCCCTTACCAAAGCCCTCTGTGATTAATTTATAGATATACACTGAATCCAAGGGCGAACTTTATAAAGTGAGAACAGTATTTTCAACACGATCCCAAGATCTTTACACACAGCACAAAACATTTGGGCCCCTGTACTTCACACCATTGTGTGCACCTGCAACTTACAATTTAACCACTACACACTCACTATAACTCTGCAATATATTCGACAATGCTTTACACATGAAGAACAAACCTATAACTGCAGATATCTCACATCCGTAACACTCTGAGTTTGAGCTGCTCCCATCTGGCCATCGATTCAGGGTCCCAGGAACCAGCCAGAGCAAACATATGAAGTCCTTTACTCCTCATTTGTTATTCTCATGTACCAATTCGGTCTCACTCGAGGTCATTGTGGCATCAGACACTGATGGAAAAAGACGCCGTCATAGTTCGATGGCCTTCAGCAGCATCAGGGGAAACGCGGTGGGATGAGAATTAAAGTTATGGCGGCAAAGCTCTCAGTAAGATTATAAAGCCAAACCTTGTTCTTTTTTCCTAAACCTAACCACATGCGTTAGTTGTTGAAGGGAAAAAACTGTCAACTTACGGTGTTATTTTGAAAGAGATTATGTGTAAATGGTAAATTTCCTGTGAAAACCTAGGTGTATTTTGAAAGAAGACAGTGCATATAACAGGCAGAACTTGACACCGTGTCCTAGAACTTCAACATCCAACGCACCCAGGATAACTTGTACGTTATATCTGGTCATGGAAAGTCCATGACCAAACGTCGATAAGTGACGAGGTTTGAGTGAGAATGTGTTGCATGTACGTTTCTTAATTTTCTTCCCACATTTCATCTCTCCCGTCATGTATGCCAGCAAGCTGAAATCATGTTTGGATAGAGTTTGAATCTGATATGTTTAATAAACATTGGGCAAATGGGGCAAGAAATGTTTTTATGCCTCTACGCCAGTGATAGCTGTAGTCGGAGGCAATATGTTTTTGGGTTGTACGTCTGACTGTCTCATCCTTGTGAGCAAGATATCTCAAGAATGCCTCAAGGGAATTTTTTTCAGATTTGGCACAAATTTCCATTTGGACTCAAGGATGAACTGGTTAGAACTGATTAGATTTGGTAGTCAGAGGTCTTATTTTTATGCATGTGATACCTCAAAAACAGCTTGAGGGAATTTCTTAAAATTTGACACAAACGTCCACTTAGACTAAAGAATAAACTGATTCAAATTCTGTGGTTGAAGGTCAAAGGACAAGGTCACTGTGACCTCACAAAATATGTTTTTGGCCATAACTCAAGAATTCATAGACTACTGCAGACAAAAGTTCACACAAATGTCTAAGAGGATAAAATCATGACGTGATGACATTTTATATCCAAAAGATCAACTTCACGGTGACATCATACGTTTCTGCAGAAAACACTTTTTTACTCAACATCATAACTCAGGAATAGAAGGGGAGACATTTGGTCCAATACTAAAATAATGACACTAATACTGAGTGTCCACCTTGAAATTATGCTGATTGTAAAGATCATCTGTGCTACTGGGGGAAAGATGTGTGTGAGGCATCCATGTTTTCACAGACTTGGATGTAAACTATAAGAGAAACTCAGGGGTGTACTGTGGGGTGGTAATTCTAGTTTTATTACAATTACTTGAAAAAAGACATGGAAAAGTTTTTTGTCCGTGAAAATGTGTAGGAACAACAAGGGGAGGTTGACAGTATGGTCTATTTAATCTAATTAATTCATTATGCATGAAGCTCCTTTTGATGATTTCTTTCTTTCTTTCTTTCTTTCTTTCTTTCTTTCTTTCTTTCTGTGTGACCAACATTTCGAAAAAGCTGGTGGTCACAAAGAACTATGTTCTTTTGTCCAGAGAACATGATTTTGATATTGTTTTATCTATTTTTTAGCGGGCTTTTGGAGGTTCTCTTCATGAATAACTGTCATTATGAGCTTGATTAAGATGGAATATGTCACAAAGCAATTTCACTGGATTGCATTTGATTGTGTAGGTGTACCTAATAAAGTGGCCAGGGAGTATTCGGATACTGTACTTTAGTTTGAAAAAAAAGTTACAAATAAAAGTCCTGCATTTATATTTCTTCCCAAGTACAAGTCAGTATCACTCAGAACTAAAAGTAATCTTTAAATGTTTTCTGCAAGAGATAAATCACTACATATCTTGGTTCATTATTATTGATGTTTATATTATAAGATCTTGTGTTTCTATGTAAAATATTGATCTGAAAGTAACTAGCTGTGTATGATGTATATGTATAGCTATCTAATGAAGTATAAAGGACATGTAGTAGAGTAAAAATATTAAGTAGTATGAAATTAGAATACACAAGTACAATTTTGAGGTACGTTTAAGTACTTGAGTAAATTTAATTATTTTCTACTATTGATTTAATTGTAGGAGCACATTTAATAGTTTCATCCATTCTATCAAAATCTGTGAAGCCTACATTTCCAAGGCACTTGTTTAGCTATTACAACAGCACCAAATGATCAGCGTTGTCCAAAGAAATGATGTCCTGGCTGTAGAGTTGTCCACAGAGCAAACCACAGTGTTGGAGTGCAACCGCAGCTCCTGTAGTGACAAGAGTACACATCAGTGGCTGTGAACAGAGCACACACACACAGTGGAGATGGTGCACAGACGGGTGCAGGGACCATGCTAAACCTTTGAGCACAGGAGCTTCAATATTGTTAAAAACTGATGGACATATAGACTTTATAATCTTCTGAATCTATCTTTGTCCCCTTCTTATCCCTCCATCCTGGTTCAACTGCTACATCTAACGCTGATGCCAGGAGAGCTGTATTTCTCACACTGACTGATCTCATCTGCAGGATCGACAGGAAAAAAGATAAAACCGAGAGGAAGATCCTTGACAGCCAGGAGAGAGCCTTCTGGGACGTCCATAGACCTGTGGTAAGCCTCTGTCCCTGCATGTGAGAGTGTAGCCACCCGCCTCGTCTTCCATCCAGTCCATCCATCTTCCATCTCTTTTCTATCTTTCCACAGCTTCTGCTTTGGGTTAACTTAGAGTCCCACTCTCCTCAAAAACGTGTTTCTCTTATGTTTACGTCCATTTAATGTCTGAACTTGACCGGTTTTGCCGGAGCGCACTGGAATGACGATAAGCACTTGAAGATCCATTCATTACCAAAGTGCATGTCATGCAAGAGAGCCAATTAACACAAGTGGAATGGTCAGAGTTGTTATATTGATATTACAGTGTGCCTTCAGTAACGATCAAGAAAAGGTTCCACCTTAAATTTGCCAATAGCTGTCAGCATTATCCTTTGAGGGGCACAGTTAATAAAGGGTGCTTTCAGACCCAGAGTCGTCTTGCTTTGGTCTGAATCAGGGACTAATTTTGTTCCAAAGTTGCATAAGTGCCTAGAGTTGGTTCACGTTCTCACGGCAGCATTTACAAGCAGACCAGATCAAATGCCTTGCGTGAGAAAGCTGCTCTTGATTGGTNAACCCAAACAATGTGTCATGTGACTGCAGTTGGTTCAGATCCAGGTCGGAACACGTTCTCACCACAAATAAACCGCACCAGAGTTCGTTTGTAACCGGACTGAGACCACCTCTTCAAGAAGGTCTCGGTCCGGTTGTTTTGGTGCACACCTGAGTGCGATTGCTGGGTTCAATCCTGCCCAAACGCATTGCACTAAGGGGGCAAACAAACTTGAGTTCAATTGAACTGAACCAAACAGGGCAGGTGTGAAAGCACCCTACATTACTCTACTAGATTGTACAGATGTGTGACGTATCCATGTTTTCACAGACATGGATGTTAACTGTAAGAGAAACTTGACTGGTGCCACAAGGCACAAAACCGCTGGGCAGTAATTCTAGTTTGTCTTGTTTTTTATGTGTTTTTTATCCAGCCTGGATGTGTTAACACGACAGAGATGGACATCAGGAAATGTAGACGCATGAAGAACCCTCACAGAGTTAAGAAGGTATACGCTCTGATTACAACAGTGTGACGCTAAGCCTTTTGTTATGACATTTGAAAGTCCTGAAGGTGAAGATTTTTTTGAAAAGTTCCTAGTATCTGTTTACTATAAATGTACACATAGAAAAACACTGTAAATTCATTAAAATACTGATGACTTTAATTTCAGTAGATAAGGTTACAAATAACTTAATCATATCAGCACTGTTCCTTAATGAGTTTTACATTCATGTATCAATCATCTTTGAATTACTGAAATTCAACCCTTTAACTTTACAACACAGTGCACTGTAGCTTTCTTGTCAGCTGTTTCCATGCTTTATCTGCACTGCAAGGAAAACAACAAGTACAAATTGTTATCTCTCTATTACCTCTCCCACTTCTCCTCTCTCATCATGTTGGAATGGCCCAGTCAGTGTACGGCTTGGCGGAGGAGGGAACACAGTCTCAGAGTCCCATACATACTCCCTCGCATCACTGCAGGAAAGGCACCAAGGAGGATGTGGAGAAAGAGGTAAAAGTCTGTCCGTGCAGAACTTGCCAATATAATCAACTCGCTCAAACAAAGCGTCAATATTTGTGCTGCGCTGTATCATGTTTACTCCACCAGTGTTTGAGTTCATTTCCACAGAAGCATTGCAGAGGAGATTGACAGCCTCTACACTGCATTTCACACTTTGTAGTATAGGGTCAGATTTAGCAGGAACTCTGCTTTATTGCTTTCTAGAACAATGGAAGATTGATTTTTACCACAAAACAAGAACACAACTGGTGCAACTGGCCTATGGGAAAATAGTAGAAGCACTAACGTTGCTAGAGAGGCTGCCAATCAACTCAAACATGGTTTTGTTTGGTCCTTATGATAAAGCCAAGTTGTCGATTTCTGCATTTGGACAATCATACACTTTTTTTTAAAGAATTCAAGGAAGTTATTTAACTGTCATGTTTGCTGTTCTCATACAAAACCAGCATGAACAAACACTGACTGCTGTCACCTCCCCTTTCAGATCTTATTCCTGAACACCCAGCTAGACCGTCACCGTATGAAGATGTCTAAAGTTGCTGAAAGGTACTGCACTAAAAATGCTGCACATCACGAAGAGCATGTCTAATATTTATCTCTTCAATCCACACATCGTGTTGGCTGAGAAAGAGACACCAGCTTCTCATAAAGAGGCTGCCTGCCTGCTTTCACATCTGCTCTGCTCTGTCTGACCATCTCTAATCAGACAAACCAGTGCTCTGCTGACTTCCCTTTTATCAGATCTGTATCAGAGCAGGGGCAGATGGAGGTGAACCTGCGGTGGTTTCAGTCTGACATTTGGAAGCAGAGTTAATACGAAAAGAGCCTGAATTCCACAGCATCTGTGCAGCGACTGTTTGTGTTGATGGATGAACTGGGTTACAGGTTTAGTAGGTTGTGGTTTCTCCCTGGATTTCCCTGCTTCCCCCCATTGGGTTGGCAATGTGGAATCGGGGTCCAAGAGAAAGGCACTGGCCATGGAGCAAAGAAAAATAAGGGCTGCCTTTGTAACAGTATCAACAGTTGGTGGATCCAAATGCACCAGACTAAACTCAAGCGGAGTGAAACAAGGTAAAGTACACAGGAAGTCTGTCCAAAAATCAAGTAAAAAAACATCAAAGATAGGTCTGTTCACCACAAGGAGAAACGGCTGGGATGCTTGACATGGAGGTACAAAGACAAACTGGCACAGAAGAGGGAACACACAAAAACACCAGGGAGGGCAGGATAATGAGGGATAGGTGAAACTAATCAGGGTGGAGGAGACGATCAAACGTGGAGAAAAACACACAGACAGGAAGTAAAACAAGATGTGACTTGTGAGGAGAGTGACTACAAAATAAACCAGGAAACTACAAACAAAACCTAGAACCATGACAGCCTTAACTGACCTTACTTTGTAATGGGGTCCAGCAACCAGATTGGAGGGGGGTTAGAAGATCCACAAAGGCTGTTTGGGCTTATCAAGTAATTTCTTTCTGTAGTCCAAAAACTTTACTTTATCAAAAAAAGGTGAAAAGTGAAATATTACAGCCTGCTGTCTTTGGAAATCCATTCGTTCTAAAGAATATTGTAGAAATGAGAGTCTGTATTTCTATGTTGCTGCGCTAGGAAAATTGCAAGTGAAATACTTAAAAGTTCATTGTGTTGGATTTGGGGGGATATATTGGCAGACAATAAATATCATAAGTTTGTTTTCTTTAGTGTATAATCACCTGAAAATAAGAATCATTGTGTTTTCATTACCTTAGAATGAGCCGTTTATATCGGCAGGGCCAGCCCGTGACATAGGCAGTATAGGTGAATGCTAAGGGCACTGTCATCCATAGAGGGCGCCAAAATGGTGGAAGAAAAAAAAAAATCAAAATGTTTATCTTTTACTTTTTTTTTACTAATACTATTACTAATATTATTTTGAAATATGACATAAGGTCACAACAACATAGCAACATAGCAAAGCCTACTTACTAACAGAGAGGCCCTTTTTTTCTGGGTTCCTGCTGCCCCCCTGCCTCCCCCTCCAACGGTCCTTACACTTTACCTGCTCTCTTGGGGAGATGGGCGAGTTATCGGACATCATGTGAACCCCGAAACACCAAAATGTTATCATGTCAAAGCAACAAAAACTCTCTGGTGCCCACTCAACTACCACTACACTACTGAGAGGAGTGGATGTGGAGATTAACACACCGCCTAGGGCACCAAAACTGTTAGGGCCGCCACTGTTGCACTGCCATGTTTCCACAGTAGCTCAGTGTAGACAAACCAAACACTGGCTCCAAGTAAGGCCATTCATGTTTTCGCATTGGCCCACTATAGTTAGCAGCCCCTCCATAGCGACAGCATTGGAAAAAGACTGATATTTTTAACGTGAAACTGTTGTATGCAGTGTTTTTACCTGTTTATATCACCATGGTTTCTGTTGGAGAGAACGAGACCTCTGTGAATAACCTCCTGAACAATGAACACTGAAGGAATTCTAACCAGGAGAAGTTTCAGCTGGTTGCAATCTGCAGTCCTGACCACTAGATGCCACTAAATCTCCCTAAATCGTAAACACTGTTCCTTTAAAGTACTTGAATCATTAGTCGATTTGCTTTAGAAAGACGTTTTACTGTACTGGCAGATTTTTCATTTGTTCAAATACAATTTCAAGGTAAAGTAAAGACAACAATGGCCCTCATTCATCAACCTCTCTTAAGATAAAGTGTTTTCTTAAAACCCACTTACACAGTTTTCAAGAAGATTCTGACATTCATCAGTGTTTTCTTATCTGGGATTTGTTCTCAGGTCAAAACTCTTCCGCACATTTTGAACTGACATGTTTGTGAAAATTAATGGTTATTGTGTTTTCTTCAAATCTACTGTTGTATAATGTCATATGTTTTATATTAGAATGAAATTTGTACCTATACAAATAGGATCAACTGGCCTGTGCTATCGACTTACAAGGACAATAGGATTCATCATGACAGGAACACAAACTTGAAGCCTCAAAGCAAACACTGTAAGCTTTACAAACATTAGATTTATTGCAGGGATTTTGTTTTGCACTGTGCAGGCATTCTTTGTATTTTGTCCACCTTCTCCATAGTGCAAGAGAGACATGAAGCGTTATTGATGTATATGTGTTTGTATATGTGTTATAGCACCTATTATAGTACCTGTCCCCCACTGTGTGGTAGACACTCTGCTGTGTTTATTTGCCTGACAGTCCCATCCTGTGCTCAGTCAGTCGGGACAGCCATTACCTCCCAGCAGAGCAGAAAAGTGTGATTACTGCTCCGCTGCTCTGCCCCTCTGACCCTTTAACCTCCTGACTCCTCATACGGAGCCGAGTTTAATTGGTGCTCCACAGAGCGAAAAGTTTGAGGCGTTAACCCAAACAGTGCAGGAAACAACATGTCAAACAACATCAGTCATGTTGGGCGATAACATTCAAAACGATTACTTTCATAAAGTTATTTTTTATTCACCTCACGTTAGGAATAATTTGTCAGATATGATCACGTTTTGGGTCGGTGAGCATCTGATATCCCCGTAGGCTGGAATGTTCTCCATCAGTGATCCAGCTTCTCCTCAGGCTCAACAGTATGTACGATGAAGCTCATGTGTATATGTCAAGGTAAAAATATGAATCAGACACATTCAAGCTCAAGTACAGATTCATATAAACAACTTAGGAGTGCAAAAATCCTGATTTAACAGTATCCTTCACTTCCCCAGTAATTAAAAAAAAAAAAAAACTGTTTTCTTACAAGCGTGGCTGACAGTAAGACAGGAGGAAATGCAAGGCACATTTAAGTCTATTAATCATATTGTTAAAGTACATAAACTCTGTATAAACTCTTTAAATTAAACACAAGATGTTATATTACTTATACATGTCAAAAAATCATGTTAAATATTTAGAGCTTTCCCCAGGATTTTTTTTTTTTTTTTTTTTTTCAAATATCCATCTATTGGTATAAATGGTGAATCTGAATGTCACCAGAAAAAATGAACTGGTAAATACTGTTGTAATTTGATTCTCCAATGATACAAAGAGCTTATAATGCATAGAATATTCATCTCAAGAGGTTTTTAAAATATTGTTTTTTGGAGATACTTCAGATGCATTGCTATGAATAAACATTTATGAAAAATAAATATTATAAATATAAATTGTTCAAAATCGAAAGCGTCATTTCCACTAGTACATGATTTCTGCATTAAAGGAAAGGGCCACTATAGAATGAAAATACAGACAGTACTTACTGACCCTCATGCCGACAAGAAGTCCAGTGTAGTTTTTTAATCCACAAAACTCGTTCGGGGTATCAGAGGATAACAGCTAGCCAAAATAACAGCTACACTTGAAATGCACGGAACCTACATTTTGAAAATGTAATAAAACTCTGCTAATGCATTTCAAAAACGTCAGAACAGCTCGTTCTGACATAATTTACTCCACTTTTATAGCATCATTTGTCACAGTTGTCAGTTAGCCTGCCCTGCAGGAGCGAGTTACATAAATTACATCTTTTCAAGTCAATTTTGCATGCCGCGGCTTCAGGGCACTTGGATTACGACGGATGAGTTTTATTACATTTTCAAAATGTGGGTTCCATGCACTTCAAATGTAGCTGTTATTCCGGCTAGCTGTTATCCTCTGATACCCCGAATGACTTTTGTGGATTAAAAAACTACACTGGAGTTCTTGTTGGCATGAGGGCCAGTAAGTACTGTCTGTATTTTCATTCTATAGTGGCCATTTCCTTTAAGATTTTCTATCCATCTGAATAAACAGAAAAAGTAACATGTAATAAAGTATCCTAATCCAAAAACTTTTTTGCTAGTGATTCCTGAGTGCATTTAGAGTAGAAATCCACCATAACAGTATTTTTTCCTGTGTTTGGAACATAAATGTGTTGTGATCGGGTTAAGAGTACAGGCTGTAGTGAGTTCAGCTCAGGCTGCCTCTGTCCATGGTCCTGATTCTCTTCTCGCCTTGAGTTGTTGCATGCTGTGTTCTGGATACATCTGAGAGGACTTAACAAACATTGTCTCTTCTGTTTGGTCTGATCATTACATGCTTGCTCTGGTCTATACTGCCTGACATCCTCGATTTGACTGACTGATTTATTTAAGTTTCTTGGTGGGCTAGTTTGTTAGTTTCTATTGCTAACAGGATGACCTTGGGTGACATTTGATAGTTTACAGGCTCTACAGACCTGATTCATAGTCTTTGGGTGTCTCTATAGCTCCTCAGTAGTAACATAAAGCCCCGCTTACGATATCTTCCTAACAGCTAATAACTCTGACTCAGCTTTATTTACATAGCACCTTTCATACAAACATGCAGCTGAAGTGCTTCAGTAAGAGGTCTGACCAAAGTATCAACATTTATGTTTTATTCAGAGTTCATATTCTTTAGTGCATTATCATGTAAATGAAAGTTCATCATTATTAGTAGTTACACTTTAGTTTAAATATAAAAATAACACTAAAAGAAGAAGGAAACTAAACTATAAGGAATTCCAAAGCTACAGTGATTACTTAAACTTGGTTAAAGGGGAGTAGACAAAATTAGGGACCTGACTCTGGCTCCCTACTGACACCAGCAAAAGAACGTACTAAAAGTAACTTAAATAGTCTCAAACATTATTTATATATATATAGTATTCCCCTGAGACAAAAAATTAAAAGAGGTATTTGTAAGAATGTCCACCTAGTCCAACTTAAGACAATATTTTGCTCTTCTTTTATACAACTTGAAGATGTTTACCATGAACTGGCATTCTCAGGTGATTTATAATCTCATAAGGTTTTTGTTACAAAGCTTGAAAATCCTCAGATGTGTTATAACTGCAGTAAATTACTGTACGCACAGTTTGTTATGGAGGGATGTTATGTGGCCAAGAAGGTGTAGAAAAAAAACACACACTGAAAAAGATTCTTGAGTTATAGTTTATAGTGTGAGCTGGAAAACATTTTCAGAGTCCTTCTGCTGGTGTTGATTCACTTTCTGCTTGGCTACATCTCCCAGTTGTTGTTTATCTCAGACTATCAAAGAGAGGTAGGAGGTTCACATCTGAGCTTATGATCAGAACAGATGCTCCTGCTTAACGATTTGTTTTTTTTCTAATTCACTCATTAACTTCTGAAAGCTTTCAAGTCACAGTTATATCAGGTAAACAGAGGGAATATTGATCTCATTGAACAAATTGTCAGAATATTAAACTTTGTCCGTAAACTTTTGGCCAGTGATTGAATCAGCCTCTCTTGTGCTCTGTCCCCTGTGTTGTGCCTGTGTGTCTGTGTGTCTGTGTGTCAGTCTGATAAGTTACACTGAGCAGTACATGGATTATGACCCGTTTGTGACGGCACAGGAACCGCCCAACCCGTGGACCAGCGACGACCCCTCCCTCTGGGATCTGGAGGCCAGCAGGTACGAAACCAGAAACTATAGCAGTGTTACTGTCACAGCCAGTGAACATTTCCTCTTCTTTTCTTTTTCTTTTTTCAAGCCCTTGCTTGGACCTCACTCATCTTCAATCTCACACACATGTAAAGTTTCGTTGCTGTATTTCACACAGTTGGAAAGTTATTACCTCAACAAAGTCTGTCCACATGGTAGTTTGCTGTCTCTGTAAGTAGCTGTCTGTAAGTCACTCACTCTACAGCAAGAAACAGCCCTTCAAAATAAAAGCCCTGTGTCAATAATTCACTGTACTTGAAAATGTATGTGGTTTTTACAAACTTGACATGTTTTCAAGTCACTTGAGGTCCAATCAGAATGGACCTGCAACCCACTTTTGGACCCAACCCACCAGTTGGGAACCACTGAGTTAAAGTCAGGGTGTATTTCCGGAAAACAAAGTGAGCTCACCAGACTTCTGTGGCCTGTTCCTCATCTCTGCTTGAGGCAAGCACCTCAAGGCTTCGTTAGCTGCCATGAATCTCCAACCACACTGTTCAATTGAGTTGCACTGTGGGTAATGTAGGTGGCAGGTTTTGGCAAGGAGGAAGAAAGTGTGGTATAAAAAAAGATGATATCTCTCCCTCTGCTTCATCAATTGTAATCCTTTTTCACAACAACAACAACAGCACAGCTGTCCATCGTTCTTTTTGAATTACAGCAGATGTGAATGATGAAATTTGCCTGACTTGCGCAATGAATGAACAATGAAAAAAAAGGGAAACTAAATAAGACTTTTAGTGAATTCTTAAAAAAACAGTGCAAAAAATCCTGCCTGTTTAATTCTAAGATTATCTTTTATACAAATCTGAAAAAATAAAACGCTTTATAAATAGCATCTGGAGCTGAGGCACAATAAAAGGGATCAGTGCTGCAGAGTGAGGAGTAATTTGACAGCAGCTCTGAGTGGTATTTACAGGTAATTACTCTGAGTGATTGCCCATTTTTTGCAGTGAAGGAAACTCGGAGGTCATTCTGCTTACTCCATCAATCCCAATCAAATAATCCAACTCCGTTTATGTGTTACAGTCACATATTGGACAATGTCAAATTATCGATCATCCTCTGAAATGTTCGCAGAGATATGGAGGTAATGAACTGAAGCATTGTCTCTCAGAGAGGGCGTTCGCAGCTCCAAAGAAGTTACACTCTGCTCTGCACTCCTGGCCTGCTCTGAATTATGCAGGAATTAATTAGAGAAGACGTATAATCATTGTGCCTAATGTAGTTTAATAATTCAGCTGAATTGATTAATTGCAGAATAGGAGAAAGTGTATTCCCTGCAGAGATTAAAATTGATTGATGATGATGACAGATGGCATAATGCGCAGCTTTCCCGACACTAATCTCACATCAGCATCAGGCCTTTTAGACGACTGATTGCATTTTAGGTTTTAATGTCTTCTTATGGCTTCCTCTGTATTCATGTCAGCCCTCGCGATACCGAGTATTTCTCCACCATCTCCCTGTAATTTAATCTCTCCTAATCTCTGTCTAATCTTGACCTCCCTGCTGAAGCGTCAGGTGGATGTTTCATACTGCCTCCTTCTGTGTCTCCCAGTAAGGAGCCCAGTCAACAGCGGGTGAAGAAGTGGGGTTTCTCTCTGGAGGAGGCCCTGAAGGACCCGGCGGGACAGGAGCTCTTCCTCAAGTTCCTGGAGTCAGAGTTCAGCTCAGAAAACCTGCGGTGAGCACAGGAGATGCTTCAATAATCATCCCCAACCGTCTTATGTCCTGGTGTTTTTTTGCCAGTGAATGAAAACTTTTACATTTGCTGTTGTAAACATGCTGCGCTCCAGGGAGAGAGAAAAATCATGTGGTGCATGCTGGTGGTCCATTTTACATTTCGGTTGTATTTCTAAGGAAAAGTTTCTTCTGCTTTGGACAAAATCATCCTGCCGACATGTGGTTCTGTGTAAATCTGAAGCTGTTCAGCAGCACCTTTTGTGCATCTTCTCTTGTGACATTGTGAGGAGAGTATAACAGTTAGTCAAAAGCTTTCACTGCTCTGAAAATAGCCAGAAAACACAGATTTCTCTTTGGCGTGCCTTTTGTTCCAACCTACCATTTCAACCCACTTGCATGCTGTAAACACAGGAAGAAAAAAAAATCACAAATGAAAGATTTTCCTCACAGAAACACAATATTCCTGAGTAGGAAAAGGATCCTGTCGGGCTGGATTGTTACGCAGACTATCTTTGCACTTGGAAATATAATTACCCTCTGAGTTGTGCTCAGTAAGATATATCCGTAACTGATTTCTTTTAAATGATGTTCTCCCTAAGAACACATTTGCATGGTCGAAAAATTCAATGCAACAGTGGAAAAAAGCGGGTTATGTGAAAAGATCAGATAAAACAAAACTGATGCATGTGGAGAAACTTGGTAGAAAAGACCAAGAGAGAATGTGAAGCTGATGTCACGCTGTGTTTAGTTTTTGGGACAGGGACACCATCCTGAGAGGAACACACTGTGTTCACTGTGGCTGCTACAGTGGTCAAGCGACGGTGTTTGGACAAACTAATCATGATAAACGTCACAGATCTGTTTGAACTGGCAGCCCAAGGCTGGATAATAGACCACAATGCACTGCCTCCACTCACAAAGATATTGTAAACTGGTTTGCACACACTTTGGTGACAGAGATAACAGTGCATATACCTCACAAGATTCCTCCTATGTGTGTGTGTGTGTGTGTGTGTGTGTGTGTGTGTGTGTGTGTAGAATGGAATCCAAATTAAATGACAATTAAATGTAGCTCTTTCACACAATATTAGATTACTTGTGGTGCAAAAAATAAAATTTAAGGTATTGGTTTGACATTTTGGCAGTACACACATACATTCCCAATACAACTCTCATATCTAAAAAGGAAATTGGTGTTTGGTAGATCATTTCTTTGTTGTAACGATGCCTTTTGGCAATATATCTTATACCGTCGTAAAGCCTGTTTATTTTGCTTTGAAATGGTACCACATTTGTAAAGAACATGCATTTGTGGGATGAGCAGCAGAGCTGAGTATGTGGGTTGCACCCTTGAAAAATTTGCCAAATCTTCTCTGCCAATGCCAAACAGCTTTTTTTTAGCTGTTGACTCGTTTGGTGTTTTTTGGTGGATTGGATGATTGAAGTCTGAAGAAACAAGACATATCGGCATCAGTAGTGAGGACTTGTCTTGGATCTCCCTTGCTAAGCTAGCTATGGATTTTGATCGAAAAAAGTCTTGGAGGATGATAGAGAAGTTAACAGTGTGTGGACATACTTGTTTGCTTTTACTGCCAACCCTGCAAAGTTTAATTACCCAACAGTCATATATAGCCCACTGCAGAGTAGCCACCTTGTAGTAAAATGTTAATAAACACTCATTTGCACTTATTGGTAATGTTGATGGGCAAATTTAGACTTTTTGTTACCTTCATTAGAAGGCTCAAATATGTTTTGCGGCTCCAGGCAGATTATTTGAGAGTTTTTTGGCCAAGAATGGCTCTTTTGATAGTAAAGGTTGCTGACCCTTTCTCGAAGGGCCCAGACACAGCAAACCAACATCAAAGGAATAGTGGCAATGAAGGCCAACTGTTGCATTGCCTAACATCACTTTTGTCTTAGCCAAAAAGTTGCACTTGGACATACTCAAAGTCTAAAACCAACGCCCACCTAGTACATATGTTCTGCGCCTGGATGAGAGGAAATAACTCTCTGTACCAACAGGTGGTGGTCGTCTGTATTCATCATTCAAAAAGGGGAGCCAGAAGACTGACAGGATGGATTCAAGATGCTAGTCAGCCAGTTAGCACATAAGCAACACAACCCAATATTGAAAGAACACATGATATTGCTTTGCACTAGTCAGCAGCAACACACAAAATCACAAACCAATGCTGCAGAGGAGTAGCCTGGTGAGACCCTCCCAACATTCTGTTTTGCTGTCTCAGTCAGTCTGGCCCTGCTGCAACCCCAAACACTTTCAGTGGGCGGTAGAACTCACCTTGACAGACAAACTCCTTTAGTCAATCAGCATAACAAAACACCGGATAACTTCTTCATCACCAACGGAGCCAGTTGATAAATTAAGATTTTGCCAAATCCATTCTGAAGAACGATGAAAACACCTCTCCCTTGAGAAACTCCATGAGTGTATAATCTTGTACTTATCGTTTTTTCTGCAGTAAATTCATGCTGTGTTTACTCTTCTTGGGAGCGACAGACGCCATCACTATTCTGCAAGCTGCGGCCTGCATTTTACATCATCAACTGCAACGCAATCCCTGACTCGCTGCTTACCTTGTCAGCTGCGAAGTGGATCCCTGATTGGCTGATTGAATTTTAATTTCTGAAGAGTATTTAGGTTGGCAGTGGGCCCAGACTGATGCAGAGAGCTCACGTCATCAGGTTGGTCCCATCAGGCTAGCAAAAGAAGTCAAAAGTTAAAAATAATCTTACCTAATATAGCAAATTTGTTTCGATCTCACACCCTCTTGACCTTTGTAGTTTGTTTGTTTTCCTCAATCACGTATCTCTTCTTATGGACTAAGCTGATCTGTGATGGGCTCCACACAGATGGGCTCCACTGGCTCTGACGCCAGAGCAGACAATGGCCGACTAGCGCCAGTGGTGCAGGACACATCGTAAAAACAAGGCTGACAGATGCTCACAGAGGCCCGACATTGACTGATGGTGATGGTGTGTCAGTGCCCTAACAGAAAGATACAATACAGTCCCTGCCTGTGTTAGACCTTGTTTGAAATACAGTCTGATGCGCTGATCAATAACACGTACTCCATGACATCTGACATTTCCAGCTTGAATCAGCTGGTACAGTTGTCAAGACGCCATCCATGCACACTGACATGGCACTCCTGATCTCTGATAAACATTAAAAGGAACAAGAGGAAACGACCTTTTGTTTTCTCATGATAACAGCTTGATTATTTCATTATCTCCAGATAACAAAGCTTTTTCTCTCATGATAAAATAATTACCTCTTGATCTTGTAGTTAATGAAGCACAAAGCACTGATCTGCTGATATTCCCACTAATATCCTTAAAGCTAGCTGCTGCTAGTGCCGTACATCTGGGTAGTCATTTTGAAAAACTGCATTGGGGTTTGTTATGATAGTGACATTTGGACCTGTCGTCATCCTTCTGTTCATCCTTTGACCGTCCTCCTCCTTATGTTACAGTTAAAAATCAAATGCTGCTCCTCAGTATGAGATAACCCCCCCCAAACAACACAAACTCACACACACGCATACACATCCAGGCCCCCCAGCACCAAAACCTAGCACACACGTAGCAAATGGCAGGGCTTATCCCTCATGTAACATCGATCAAGGGGGAAGCACCTTGCAGCTGGAAGAGATGACCAGTCTCTCTAAGTGTGTGTGCACTAATGTGAAAGTGTGTCTCACTAAGATTGTCTCCTATTGATTCACAGTACAAATATTAAATTCATCCTTCATTTCCACACACAGATTCATGCACTCACATCGTGTTCAGGCCTTTATGCAGCGGAGCAGCAATAAGCGAGTGTGTCTGTGATGCGAATGTGTGAGATGAGGACGAGTGAGCGTCTTAAAAAGCCAGAGAGAAAGAAGGAGAGACCTGTTAGGAATCACAGTCTGGGAGTGAACTGTGAGAGATAATGGGGAGGTTGCTGATACCTGTGAGCTACACAGGAGAGGAGAGGCGATAACACACATACACACACATGAGCAGGAGAGAGTCGGAGCACACACCCTTATCACCACTCACCTCTTGGCTATCCCACCAGCCTCCTCGCCTCTCTCCCTCCCCTTCTCTCTTATTCCTCTTCTCTGGACATTTAATTGCTTTTGCCTTTATGAAGGAGCTTTTGGAGGAGCGCTACTGTGGGGGAGGGTGACAGTGAGTGAGAAGGAGATAGAGAGGAGCAGACCCCAGAGTGTTTCTCTCTACAGTATATTATTATATCTCTGAAGCAGTCCACAGATCAATATAGATACAAAGTAATATTGGAGGCAGTCAGCCTGTGACTCTCTGCTGCCTCTGGTGTTTAACACAGTTCACGTTCTGCTTCCCTGCATATCTGTCTATTGTGGTATTTAAAATACACAGACTCAGTGGTGTAGTTGAGGGTATACCCACTGGACTTACCCATCCCTCTCAGATTCTGTTCATGAATGTAACATAGATAAAAAACAGTCCACAAGTCAAATCTACAAATAACTCATAATCTTTCAGCTTTGGACTCTTTTATGTTAATATTGGAGAGCAGATATTGGACAAGGTGTGACATAAAGCTATTCAAAAAATGTATTCATATTCTGTTTGTCTGAGACACATTGTTGTTTAATATAAGATTGTACATCGACTCAACTGGTCCAGAGCTTGGTAGGCTATAGCAGTGATATTGATCCTACATGCGACAGGTGTGAACAGTCTTCAGCCACTTTATGTCACATGTTCTGGTCATGTCCGAAACTATTTCAATTCTGGGATTTAATATTTAGGACTTTTTCAATCATTTTTGGACAGTTGGTCGCCCCATCTATGTCCATGGCAGTATTTGGAGTAACTTCTCTATATGTTAACTTCAGTATAGCCCAAGCAGACATTGTTTCTTTCTGCTCACTTCTGGCCAGAAGGCTCATCCTGTGTAAATAGAAGGCTTCTTTACGTCCAACATATGGGCATTGGATCATGATGTATCATTTATAACTGGAGAAAATCTGTTGTTTTAACTCAATCAAACTTAATTTATATAGCACTTTTCATACAAAAAGAATGCAACACAAAGTGTTTCACACA
This sequence comes from Epinephelus moara, assembly GCF_006386435.1. NCBI lineage: Eukaryota > Metazoa > Chordata > Actinopteri > Perciformes > Serranidae > Epinephelus > Epinephelus moara. Next base: position 19,665,759 of record NC_065517.1, read on the forward strand.
ATAAAAACAATAACCCAGAGGCCAGATAAAAACTCAGAATAGAAAACAATTTTAGAGCTGTCAAAAAAAAAAGTTAATAAATAAGTAAGCGGCAGAAAACCCAGTGTATTATCTGAATCTGCTGTGTTACACTGGTATTTACCAGTGTTGAAAAGCCACAGTCAGTTTTCTAAAATGAATGTCTTTATATGTAAAAAGAGGCTATAATGGAGCTTCTTTTTTTCACAGGTTTCACACTTCATGTCTTTGAAGAGTTAACTGTCTTTATACCGCCCGATACAGTTTCAGACTCTCAGAGCTCTCTCTGCCTACTCTGGAGGGGTAATGCATTCACTTGAGAAATAATATTTGCTCTGTTTGTCCTAATTAACAAGATTGTTATCTCAGAATTCTGAGTTTTCATGAAAAAACACTGCTCTTTGTTTTCATGTTTTTACAATTCAATTACACGACAAAGACCAAATACACACACACCACACAAACACAGTACAGTACAAATCCAAAATACAAAGACAGTTCGCCAGGGATTACAGACTAAAATACATCAATATAATATCCTCACATAGGAAATCATATCACCGCTCCATCTTGAGAGGGTTTCTGCCTTCTGCTTAAAAGCTTTCCTATTCATCGTACTGGCTTATCTCTAATATACTAAACAGCTCTTAAACTACATTATATGCATCTTGTTTACATATTCTTTGATGACCATCTAAACCAGTGGTTCCCAACTGGTCCAGCCACAGGCTCCAGATTTCTTCTTAGTCGTTAGTTTAAGGTCCACACAGTTTAATACATTCAGCGTCATACTTGCATATGGCCATGTTGTCGAGCTGGTTTGCTGTCTCTGTCAAGTAGCTGTCCGTTAGTCACTCACTCGACAGCAGGAAACAGCACTTCAAAATAAAAGCTCTGTGCCAGAAATTCACACATTCTTTTAAATCCCAGTCTTAATAAAATGTAACAGTTGAGTTGTATAAAAATCCATCCCACATATAGTGTCTTGAACAGAGAAATTATCAGTAGAGACCAAAACCATTTTTTGCACCAAGCTGTAAACGTGTACTTCTGCTGTAAAGATTGGAATTTTTTACATGGGAGTCTCTGGAGCTAGCCTCGAGTGGCCGTTCAAAGAACTGCACTTTTTGGCACTTGAGTGTTGGCTTCATTTCTCAGCCCTAGGATATGCTGCTTGGCAGCTGTCTGTTTCACAATTTCACATGTGCCAAGAAATTCACACTCGCTTTCTGGGAGCTCTTAAGGAAAGACTGTTTTCAGCAGAAACAATTGAAATGGCCCACTTTACTCTCAGATTTGTGGATAATTCTTCAGAAAAAAATGCTTTTACTCAATCTGAAACTAAGAACCTTTTTCTGTTGTTTGAAAGAGCTTTTCCCTCACAGAAAAGTTACCACTGAGAAATCAATTCTACACATTGTTTTGTATGCAGATCAAGTTGTTTAGACGTTCTTTAAAGATATACTATGCAGGATATTTTCCTGCAGAGACTTTCCCTGTATTTTCTTATTTCCTTGTTATTTTCTGTGTTTGGGATGCTCATGGGCGTGTAGCCCCACAGCACTAAGATGAGGTTGGGGCTTTATAAAAAGGTAGCAACCAGTTGCCAGACCATAAGCAGCACATATCCAAGAGACACAGCTCCTGAAAAAATGTTAATTTAGTGAGAAACTAAGTAAATGTGAAACGAGTAAATCTGGGGTTGGCTTTTACTTTCACTTGGCTGGCGAGCATGTTAAAAACAGCAAATGACAATCCTGCACAGCATACCTTTGAGTCAAGTGATTATCTGAGGTGAATTTTATCTGTATTCCAGGTTCTGGTTGGCGGTGCAGGACCTGAAGAGGATGCCCCAGCAGGAAGTGGCACAGAGGGCGCAGGACATTTGGGCAGAGTTCCTGGCGGAGGGAGCGCCCAGCTCTATCAACCTGGACTCCCACAGCTATGAACGCACGAGCCAGAACCTGAAAGACCCTGGACGATACAGCTATGAGGACGCACAGGTGAGTAAGGACAAGATACAGGGGGAAAGAATAGTTATGCAGAGTACAGTGAGTTCTGGTAAATTTATCCCATCCTTTCTAACAAGTTAATAAAATCAAAGCTAGATTTGGAGATCAGTCATCAAAGCAGTCACACATTCTCATTTCACAGGTCTCCTCTGTAGTGCAATAACAATAATATTGAAGTATTCCTCATTTTGCTGTGCACCCACAGGGACTCTGGTTTTAACATTTTAATGAAACACTTCACAGTAAAATCAAGGACAAAGTGACTAAAATCCCTTTAAGACCTCATTAACTTGCTCACCCACACGCGTAAATAATACCCTTAACTGCCATTTTTAAATTACATTTAAAAGAGAGAGCCAGAAAATAATCAATATACTTAATATGCAATACAGAGTCCCTTTTTTTCTTTTGGTGATGCAAAAGCCAAACCTCCATTTATTCCCACCTGTCAGCTGAAAGGTTAATCCGTCTGTCTGCACTGAAATTCAATAATACACAAATAATACACCTGCTGCCTTTCAATGTACAGAAAGGACTGGCTAAAGATAGATAGAGTGCTTTGTTAACCTTGGACAGAGATTTTATTTATTTACTTTGGTACGGCAGCAAAAAAAATCCCAACAACTATACAATACTAATATATGATATACAACACTTATCAGCATTAACTCAAATAAGTGTGGAACATTCTACTGTACACGTGTGGATATGGTGCAAGCATAAACAGTTGTAGTGCAGTTATGGATCAGACCATTTAAAGGTGTTGAAAGATGCATGTGGCCAGGGGGAAAAGTGTTTCAGTCCTAAGGCCTATATATATATGTGAACTGTTTAAAGTCATCAACTGATAAAAACTGTTACACACACAGAAACCTTTCACACTGGGTTCAGTGCCTATTATTGTTGTATTCACTGTGAAAATTTGCATTACAAGACAAAATGCAAAGACATATTTGTTCCCTTGCTTCTCTCCTTGGCTGTTGCCACTCAGCATATTCATTGCTATTATGCCTCCTGGATAAGCTAACGTTACTTTCTCTTTGTCATCAAAGACGTCAATAAGAACATTATTTCCATAGCCTATATTTCCACTTGTTTTCCTACTGGTAGGGCGATACCACCAAATTTGTTTTCAATCTGATACAGAGTAATACAGGGCAAAAATCATCAATATTAATACTAATACGATACTTTTTATTATTAAAAGTGGCAATTTTTTTAAGCCTATGTAGGGTAATTTACTTAAGTACCAGCTAATGATGATCAACTACTGTCTGAACCCATAACATTAACCAATACCGAATATTCATTTTGACTAAAATATTAATTTTACAAAGCTACTGGGATAAGATCAGGTAAGATTTTAAAAGAGTTGCAGCAGTGTCAAGCATAAATGGAAAGTAAAAGAGTAAAAAGAGTTTTGGGCTAAAGTGAACAGATACATTTTTAGCTTTCTTGTAAAAAATATTTAGTGAGCTAGCTGCAGAACAGCTCTGACCGGCCTGATGTGCTCTCTCCTCTTGGTTCTGGTTAATATCAGTTAAAATTGGTTATAGTAGTCAAGTCGTCTTGAATTAAAGGCATGAATCAGTTTCTCTGCATCTTTTTATTATTTAGAAATGCTCGTACCTTGGCGATGTTTCTGAGGTGGAAAAATTATGTTTTTGTCAGCTTGTTAATGTGGGACTTGAAGCTTGGATCTGAATCAAGGATCACACCAAGACATGTCACCTCGTATTTAGTCCAGGGAGTTAAATTCCCCAGATTATTATGCAGCATTTCTCTTTTTGTTTTCAGGCCGACAAGCCGGATTTCAGTTTTGCCTTCATTTAACTTCCAGAAATTATTGCTCATTTATTGCCAGAAGACAGGTAGTAATGGAGTTTATGGCTTCAGCATGGACCAAGGCAGCTCCTTTGTGCATCTCCAAAACAGAGGTTATGTTTCTCAGACACATAATCTCCAAGACTGACGAAAAACTTCCTCCCTTTAATGTATGTTATGAACCAGTTTAACACACAGTCAGAAAGACCAACCACCTTTTCAAGATGATTGATTAAGATGTCATGGCCAATCATATCAAATGCTGCGCTTAGGTCTACAACTGAGGTCATTGATTATTTACTTACACTGATTATTACTGTTACCTGGATATTCCTCGTCTGAGCCTCTCTGAACAGACTCTGCCAGTGAACTCTGTCTCTGTGTCAGAGGTCTGGATGCTGAGGCATTTCTTTCCTCCTCCCTTGTTTTGGTTGCAGCTCCAAGTTCTCTTTCTCTCATTCATCCATCACTGCTATTATGTGTCTGAATAAACTAGTCAGGCTCAGACATAATTTCCATATTGAACGTACGCAGACAGCTACTGTCGCACGGATGCACACATGATTCCATTCATAGTACAATTGAGGGTCAGCGTCAGTCCCCAGTAGTAAACAGGATGGCTAGGAGGTGGACCTACCCTCCTCCTACTGCCAACATCCGGTGAAAATGCAACTTAGAAAACGATGCTGGGTCTGGAGTAAATTGTTTGAGTGCAGACAACAGAAAACAGTATAGAAGGAAAGAGTACATGCACGCAACATTGTTTGCACAGACAATATTACTCTTGAAATACAAGTAGGTACAACGTAGAGGAGAGAAACTGATCCCTTATCAATCCTATTGACGCTAGGATTGATCTTCTTGAATTTGTTGGAATTGGTGCGCAAAAATTTCAGACAAAAAAATACGGATTTGTTGTGCAAATGCCTTTGGTCCATTCAGTGGAAGTTTTGACTCAGAGGGGACTGGCTGAACAGGGAGTTTGCAGCTGACAGAAGAAATCCTTGTCACAGTGGAGCTGGATCAGTCTCTCACTGAAAGCGCTCCTCTGTTTGACCAAGAGGTCGTTAAAAGGTATTTTTTCATGATGCAACAGTTTGTGCATTGTCTTCTTCTCCACCACCACCTCTAATGGCCTGAGGGTAGTTCCCAGAACAGAGCTGACCTTCCTGATCACATTGTTCAGTTTGTTTTGGCTGCAGGCGCTGATGCCACTCACCCAACGTGATGTAGCAAACAAACAGATGGATAAAAGAACATTAAAGGACCTGAGTCTCCACAGGAAGTAGGGTTTGCTCTGCTAAAGGAGGGACTCTGCACACTTAATGCTCCCTGATCACACTAAGTTTATAGTTCAAAATGTAAAAAGAGATGGCACAGAAGTTGAATACAACAGAGAGAAGGAGGTTACATCCTTTCATCTCAGTTTACACCTCATCCTTTATAACATAATGACCAGATGGCCATCATATTTACAAGGCATTTAACTGTCCTGACCTTCTATTATCATCATTAATATCTCCATCCAACAAACTCTCCATCTGATACCATGAAACAGCACTGAACAACTGGTCTTCAACAAAAGACAGCAGATCATCCATCCACTGAGTGAGAGCATACGGGTCAGCCAGTTTGGTCTCGTTGGTCAGTGTTTACTTACTCAAGTTACACTCACGGTCCCGGAGAGTGAGTGACCTGGCATGGTGCATTTGTAGATTAATTCTGATGCTCTACACTAAAATGAGAGCCCTGTTGGTCAAAGACAGAGTGTTGATATTGCGCACTCTGAGAGTACGGTGCTCTGGACGGTAAATTCAGACAGCGCTCTGAATTTACGAGTGGTCCAGTTTGTGCCAAAGTGCACTCCGGCACTTGGAATGAGTATTTCTGAACACACCTCTGGCATCATCTTCCTCCATTGTTGAAAACAAGCCAACAGAACTTGCTAGCTAGCACTAGCTAAACTAAGCTAGCTACTCCAACTAAGCCCTGCCCACCAAAAAACATCATACTGTTACTACTATACAATCGCCTTTACATAGTCAGCAGCCTGTTAGCTTCGCTTAGCTTTAAGACTGGAAACAGGGGGAAACAGCTGGCCTGGCTCCATCTGAACGTTACACATCCACCTACCAACACCTTTAAAGGTCATTAACCAACATGTAATCCCTGGTTTGTTTAATCTGTACAAAAACTCAAAATTCATATTTACTGCCGGTCTAGTTCTTGCCCAATATGTTGATGATCTAATACTATGGATGCAAAGTGAAAACATTGATATGTATTGTCATCCTGGCACATCTGTGTCACAATTCCAGTCCAAGCACACCTTCTTCCTGTACATTCACACATTACTTTATATCTACCAGTCATTTTCTGTGGAATAGGTTGTCTCAGCTGCTCACATATACTGTAGCCTCCTATAGGCATACCCTCTCATTGAGGTCAGAGTATAGAAGGGAGTATACAGTAACAACAAAGCTCAGATCTTCCACCTCCTCTCACACTGCAGGGAACTACTCTATGTGCAGTTCAGAATGGGTATATCACCCTTTTAATGTATATCTCATCAGGTGATCAGTGTCAGTGCTGCCTCTTCAGAAACTCTATCACATACTGTTGTCTGCCTCATTTGTCTTTCTTACACGCTTCACCAATATCAGCTAATGGGTTTATATTGTGGAGTGATTTCTGGAGAATACGCCTCGCTGGGAGATAGATAAGGTTGTTGGAGAGAAGTGCTGAGGGTTGGGTGGTGTCTGTCAAATGTGTTCTCCTGTTACACGCTTAAAAGGGAAGAGTTAGGAAAAAAAAAAAAAAAAAGATTTCTCCTGTCAGCAAGTTGGCAATTTGCTTCAACCATTTTTCTCCCTCAGTGACTGCCTCGTTTAGTTCAACCTGAATTTGCAAGTTTTGTACATCATTAGCACGGAGCCATTTATATACAAGTCCTGGCAAACATTTAGACCCATGTGTCACCTCTCTCCTTCTCTTTCTGCCTCTTACTCTCTGCCTCCAGGACCACATTTATAAGCTGATGAAAAGTGACAGCTATACACGCTTCCTGCGCTCCAACGTGTACCAGGACCTGCTGATGGCAAGGAAGAAAGTAAGTGTGTGTCTGTTTGTCATCATTGCACAGGTCAGTTCCTGTGTGCACGTTATGTATAAACTAACTATGACTCACCAGCGATGGAAGTACTTACGGGAAAGTGCCAGTACTACACTGTGAAAACACTTCTAAGTAAAAGTCCTGGATTCAAAACCTGAAATAAAAGTATATACATATAATCAGCGTACTTTAAATACCCCTACATGCTTTTACCTCTCCATACGTATCCAACTCCCTCCCTTCATCCCTATACCTCCTCTTGGCCACTCAGACTATTCAGCCAAGGTCTTTTATTCACACCCTGCTCCTTTTGCAAATCCAACAGTGATTCATCATTTTTATTACATTTTGTATGACATAGTGTAGTTTTTATGTGCCATTTTTGTACATAGCGTTGCCAATGCATGAACTGAGGTTTCCTTACCAAGGTTGCTTTGTAAAGGGGTGTCATGAGATTTCCTAAAGTGTTGATTCACCCAAACTGAAAAGAGTAATTCTCACTTACCATACTTAGTGGTATCTAGCTGTGAGGCATGGAAGGTGATTAGAGTTAGAGGTGCTGAGAGAGTGCCACTGGATATGTTAACACACTAAATGCTGCACAGCATTCACACATTTCTGCATGAATTAAATTGCATTTACAAGTTCTAATAACTACTTAAGAATGTAAATTTATGAGTGCAATCTGTGATTTTAGTGAACTGGTCCTTTAATGTGAACAAATGTGTTAAAGTGTGTGAGATGCATGCAGATATATTAGCTTTGAACACTGAAATGTTGAAGCTCTTCCCTTTTCCTTTTTTTTTTCTTGTTGTTGTTTTAATTCTGCAGCCTGAAACAGAGCAGGGGCGACGCACCTCCCTGGAGAAGTTCACTCGCAGTGTGGTGAGTGTCCCGCTGCCTCTGCTTTTAACTCTTTAACTGCATTTATTACAGCACAGAGTTTTGCCACACGCCACTGCTGCATCATATCCCAGCAAAAAATAAAAATAAAAAAATATTACAGGGACTCCATTTTCAGGAGCAAAACTGAATCAATTACAACTACTATATGAAAAATTGACCCCCCCCCCCCCATAACCATGAATTAAGAAGAGGAGATGCAAAATTAAGTGTGCAAAAGGAGGTTTTAGGATATAAAATTCAAGCTAAAGAAGAGGTTTAAGTCATTCCTGTGCTCTTTGCTATCGGCGTTACTCATGTAGCCTCTTTGTGAGTCTTGTTTGCTGTCTGTGTTTGTTTGGGTTTATGAAACAGTGATAGATATTATCTCTTTCAAACCAGCAGCTGGAGTCTTTGGTGTACACAGAACTGCAATCATAACAAACCAAATAATGCATCTCTCCATAGAGGCACTATGACCATGACAGATTAAAGTTGTAATATCACTGGATTTAAAGGGACAGCTCACCCCCAAATCAAAAATAGATATTGTTCCTTTTACCTGTAGTGCTATTTATCAATCTAGATTGTTTTCATGTGAGCTGCAGAGTGTTGGAGATATCAGCTGTAGAGATGTCTGCCTTCTCTCCAATATAATGGAACTACGTAGATGGCACTCGGAAAAAAGTACATTTGAAAAACTCAACAGCAATGTTTCTTTCCAGAAATCATGACCTGGTTACTGAAGATAATCCACAGACCTTGTTGTGAGCAGTTTCATGTAGGAACTATTTTCTTTGTATTGAACTACACCTGCCAACTGTAACAGTGTGTTCACACCGGGCGTGAGTAAAATATTCGCCTCGCTCTACTCGCGCAAGTTTGACCGCTGGAGTATTTGTTTTTACTCGCGTCATTCACGCAAGTCATTCGCGCAAGTAACAGTGTGTTCACACCGCTAGAAAATCAGACAAGTATGCCGGCCGGAAAGCAAGCTACATCGGTTGTGCTAACTGGGGCTAATGCTAGTGCTAACTTTGTTGATAGAAACATACAGCCGATAGTTGGAGTCAATTTTCAAAACTTACCAGGCAGACCGACCTCCTCACTCACTTTGCTCCACGCCAGGTCTTTCTTGGTCCGAAGCTTATAATTTGGGGACGTAACGTCATAAAGCTCAGGGTGGCCACAAACATCTATTATTAGCTTGTCCTCCATTTTTGGAACAACGCGGGGCAGTTGTTGACCATTGAGGTCCACATCCAGATGTGGCAGAGAAGTGTGTGAGGGCTACCTGCGTTCTCCATAACCCAGACACCTGCAGTGAGGGCGAGCATCCCACTTGCCGTCGGTGAAGTGGAGCCTGCATTGAATATTAGCACCAAAATAAATATCCATCTGTCTCCGGTGAGTTTTTGGCGTGTGAAAATCAATAAATGTTCACTGTATCCGGCAAGTCACATGTCGTCTGAATGAATGTTGTTTACTACAACAGCAGCAGCACGTCAGTGACGTCGGTGACGACAGGAAAATATCAACGCTGATAGGCTGCCCCGACACAGCAGCAAGCGAATATTTTGAACTTGTGTGCTGGCACAAATTCGCGTCTATTCGCGTCTTTACATTGACTTTGTGTGTAATCTTATCGCGCGAAAAATTCACCTCGCGCCCGGTGTGAACACACTGTAACACAGTGCAGAAAGAGGCGTGCATCGACTTATGAACAAGAGCCGTCCTCTCTGGCTGAGCTGTAATGTTAGCTAGCTCAGTGGCTGGAGGTGAGCCAGCAGTTTTGAGTAGATGCACGCTTCCTTCTGCATAGTTACACGGTTGACAGGTGTAGTTCTGTATTTTCTGATTATATTCGTTAATATATAGTTTTCTTTTTTGGGTGAACTGTCTCTTTAATCTAATCTACCTAGCTTGTAGTCCACAGTGCTATTTCCTAGTTGCGTCATTCATTTGGGAACTGCCCATTGGTTCGACATCCCATTGTTCCGACCATATTAAACTCATTGTTCCGAAGTCCGTTCCGAAATCATCATGATGCCCTGTGGTTAAGATCTGGTTAGGTTTAGGCACAAAAAACACTTGGTTAGGGTCAGGAAAAGATCATGGTGTGGGTTAAAATGAAAAAGAAAGTGAAAACACATAAGCCATGGGCCTGCTCCGCCTCAAGCCGGTCGCGGCGCACCATACGCCCGCCGCGAGCCGTTCAGCACCGCGGACAGTCGGACTAATGGGATGTCGAACCAATGGGCTGTCGAACCAATGACATGGACCCATTCATTTACTGACAATCATTTGTTGTCTGCTAACCATCCATCACTACTTTGAGCTTCCATACATATTTTGCTGCCTTACTTTTCTTTCACTTCTCCTCCCACTCTGCTCTTTTTGAGTCCTGTGGAAAGCTTTTACCTTGATGGCTGTCACCCTCCCCTCCCCCATCTCTCTTCTTCCTACCAGGGCAAGTCACTGACAGGCAAGCGACTGACGGGCCTCATGCAGTCGTCCTGACAAGGTCCGGATGAAGAGTAGGAAGAACCATGCCCAGAAGAGCTGCTTACTCCCAGGGAGCAGGAGGATAAGGACTCTGGGGTGTTTGGGTGTGGCTGTGAGAGGCGGGTGAGGGCGTCAAACGAGCCCAGACCGCCGGACTGGACCGCCACCACATTTGAAACTCACCTCAGATCAGTTCAAGCGGATTGACAGCATGCAATAAGTCACCAGACCTGACACCAGGACAGTGCTGTCACAGTGTAGAGGATAAACAACGCTACTCTTCTTAGGAGGTTTCTACTCAAAATCCTGCCCCACGCCAGGCTTTGTTGTTTCGCTCTCGTTTTTCTCTACTATCTACACTCATGTTAATATGGTAGCTGAGGACGCTATCGCTTTACTTTCAGTGATATAAACATGGAATGCTTGAATGCAAACGAGACTTAGATTAATGCTGTAGCTAGCTGTTTTATCTCATGTCATTCACTAGGATGATATAAAGGGAAAGAGGGATGAGGAGTAAACATCTGCACTCTTGAGCTGAACTTGTGCTCAATCTTCACACTGATGGTGGTCAGACATCCTGCTTTAACGGTGGCACAGGTGGATTAGTACACTGACTTTTTAGTTAATGAGCTTTTTGATCAATCTGCTGATGTGGGATGACACAAGATTAACGACCTCTGTGTGTACAGTCATGGTTTAACTGGTTACACTGTGCATTTACATCCAAACTAATGCCTGTGTTTTTATGCTTATTAAAACTACAGATGGCAATTTTACCTGTACACACCTTAACCTGCTCTGGTACAATAAAGCAGGTAAAAAGGAAGGTTTTTTTTTTGGTTTTTGTCATGTCACAGTACTGGCAAACTATTCTGTTCTCTATCTATTTGTCAGATTATCTCCCATGATCTTAGAAAACAATCACAGATTATCACTGCCACTGTCTGTTTCTAACAAGCACTTCTTCAAACCCTTGTAACAACTGCTCTGAACAGACAGAGGTGTAATGTTGTCGTCACTAAAAGGTAAGGAGAGGTGTTCGACTTTATATGAGTGGGTTGATATAATATTAGGCTTTATTCTATCTTCTGAACATTCCACTTCAGGCGGCCACAACAAGATTTTAGTGGGCTGATCTCTAACCATTCTTCACCGTATGTAAAGAGGACCATGATAATAAAAGAGGAATGCACAATAAAGTGAGAGGATTTTGCCTGTTATTTCATCATTGTGTCGATTTAATTCCTCCATAATCTGCAGAGAAATTCACCTATACATCACATGAAATGAGGAAATGTCAGTTTCCAGACAAAGCCTGAAGTAATGGAGCTCAACATCAGCTTTTTAACTGTAAATGCAGTTCCATCTAACAAGTACATCTTTTCTTTTTGTGGTCACATACCACCCTCTAGTGGGTCAAGAATGTCAGTGCTGGGAAATGTCTGTCTGCAGGAATCCTGAAGTTAAAATTTCATATCTTTATAAGCAGTTTTAAAGACCTCATCATCACTTTGAGTTCTAACTGGTTACATCAGTGACACATTTTTAATTACAATTACTACACACTGATTGTAAGATACCACAAGTACACAGCCTTAGCTTGTGATAACTCATTGGATCACTGTATGAATGCAACATGACTCATATAGATGGGCTGCGAACAAAGCATAACAAATTGAATTCAGTGACTAACCCAATGCAAGGCTTCACTAGTAAAACTTATGTGAGCGTTGGGGGGGTTGACATCATTTCAATTGGGAGAGACTTAATTGAACGAGATGCTTAAAGACTAATAAAATTAATTTATTTGCAAACTGCACAATAGAAGAGTTGAAGAAAATGAGTCGTCGGTGATTAGATCCCTTTGTGATGTCATATTGTAAACGGGTAGTGATGCTAGGGGTTTTACAGGATTAGCCTCCCAATGGAGTTAGGACAGTGGTGGTGGACAGGTGAGTAGGGTTAGGGTTATAATTTCTTGATAGATGGGATATATGACTTCTGATGGGCTCACTGGAAGGCAAGCAAAGAAGACTGCTTGTGATGAAAACTGGAGATGAAGGGGATGAAGTATAGTAATAGCATATTTATATTATGATGGTATATTGATTAAAATAAATGTACTATTAAGCAAAGTTAAAATGACAGTTCTGATATAAACATCTTGAACATGAGTTAAAACAGTTTTATTGAAAATTAGTTTGTCTAAACGCAATTGTAAAGTCCCCATGTTTTCAAGAGTTATTGAATGAAACCATTGTGTTTTACTGTAAACTGCAAAACAATCAGTATTGAATGTCATAGGCAGTATATCATGAAAAAATTTATAGAAAATGCCATAAAAACAGTTGTTGCTACACTATTGTATGTCTTAAAATGCCACAGTATGACATGTCATAAAAACATCATAGAATAGCATATCAAAAAGTGTAATAGTATAACATATCAAAAAATGTGATCGTATACGATATTAAAAAAAATCGTAGTGTAGCACTTTAAAAAAACAAAAGGAAAGTATGTCATAAAATTGTCATACTTTAGCATGTCAAAATGATGTCATAGTATAGCATGTCATAAATTTCACAGTATAGCATGTCAAAAAAAGTCATAGTAAATTGGACCATGAAATTGACAAAGTACAGTATATCGTACAAAATCATGAAAATATGTCATGGTATAGCATGTAGTCCAAAATCATGAAAAAAAGTCATAGTATAGTATGTCGTCCAAAATCATAAAAAAAAAGTCATAGTATAGTATTTCGTCCAAAATCATTAAAAATGTAATAGTATAGCATGTCGTCGAAAATCATGGAAAAATGTGAAAGTGTAGCATGTCGTCCAAAATCATGAAAAAAAGTCATAGTATAGTGTCTCGTCCAAAATCATTAAAAATGTCACAGTATAGCATGTCGTCCAAAATCATACAAAAAAGTCATAGTATAGTATTTCGTCCAAAATCATTAAAAATGTAATAGTATAGCATGTCGTCAAAAATCATGGAAAAATGTGAAAGTATAGCATGTCGTCCAAATTCATGAAAAAAAGTCATAGTATAGTATGTCATCTAAAATCATGAAAAAATGTCATAGTATAGTATGTCG
>NC_065517.1:19679717-19711175 GCF_006386435.1 Epinephelus moara
ATAGTATAGTATGTCGTCCAAAATCATGAAAAAAAAAGTCATATTATAGTATGTCGTCCAAAATCATGAAAAGAAGTCATAGTACAGCATGTCATTAAATTGTCATAGTTTAGCACGTTAAGGAAACGTCATAGTGTAGCATGTCAAATGTCATACTCTACTTACCTGCTGTTAGGGATGAGGGACGGATGGATGTCGTTTGTTGTAAAGCCCTCTGGGGTAAATTGTAATATGTGATATTGGGCTGTATAAATAAAATTAAAATGAATCGAAAAAACTAATGTTTTAGAAAACAGTGTTTTAGATTTTTTTAAAATGCTTTAAGGCCTGTAATTGTCAATGAATTGATTTAACAACTTTTACTGCTCCTTAAGACCCCCTGTCTTTATTCTTGCCTCTTGGTTACTGTCACAAAGTATACAGAATAAATGTTATTTCAAATCAAGATGGCAAGCACATATAAATGATTAAATTAACCAGAATAATTAGCAATTTAATATAGAAATCTTTAATTATATGGTCTAAAACTTGAATCACTGTAAGCTACTGGACACTGTGTTAATCAACCTGAAGCAGCAGTGGACACTAATCTGGTGGATGCAGGCTCTCTGTCATATCAGCTGTGAAGTGCTGTACCACCACCTAGTGGAGATAAAGTAAACAGCAGCAGTAGATTTTTTTTCCAGGTGTCTTCTGAATCATTTTCTTCTTTATTTATACTGAAAAATCAGACAAATATTTTATTTTAAAAATATTCTGCATTTGTATCAATGAATGAGTGCACAGTGTGTGTCCTGACACATGCTGCAGGTTCAGAGGAGACTTCTCTTTATTTCCAAGAATACAGTTCAACATTATCACATTCAGCAGTTTAAAAGAAGGACAGGACAATCTGAGTGATGCTTTCAAGAATATATTTCAGAAACAGCTGCTGAAGAATTTTCAGCCACACCATGCAGAACATACACCGTCATTAGTGTCCTACAGAAACCTTGTACCTCCAGTTTGGTGTCACAACTCTATCAAAAAGCAACACAAGCTCCAGCTTGAATGAAAATTTCCTGTACATCAAATCAATTGATGAAGTGTGGAATGTTAAAGGTATGTTGCACCCCCCAAAAAGTAAAAACTGCTCTCATCATCTGGTCAACATTGTGTCTATTAAAGCATCAGTAAAGTCAGCATGTAGATAAAGCAAAGTTTGTACTGTATTTAGTACAACAATTTTACTACTCATATTCACATTTGGGGTTAATCAAGACGACTCATGTAATTGCTTCGATAACGAGATAGTGGACATTTGAACCAAAGCTCTTGTGGCTTTATAACCATTTAATCAGAAACCTGTTTTGTTTTCTGTGTATCATTTTTAGATGTATTGAGATCACTGTCCACATCAGTTGCTTTACAGCGGGCTGAAAAGAAGTCCAACTTCATATGTTGTTTTGAGGATGAGAAGGTAATCACTAACAAATTATTCCTTAACAAAAAAAGCGTACAAATGATTCAGACTTTGTCGACAAATTCTCAGGGAACAAGGTTTATGAAGGACAAATGTAGAAAACTCACGCTAACATATATATATTGTCATTTTTATTATTTTTCCGGAGAAGTTTGTGTAACAAGGGTAAAATAAAATAACTGGAGGACTGGACATACCCTGTTCTACCTCGTCGAGAGGAACTTTCCTGTTAAACTACGCTGACTTATTGTTCACATGATCACGCATATCCAAAAATAATGTTAGCTTGAATACTGTGAGCACCTGTGACCACAGCACAGGTCTGAATACTAGCTTCCATTGTGTAAACTTAGTGGACTAATCATGAAACACATTTTAAAATACTTTCAGTCCTCCATTAGTAGCCATATTTATTTTGACGTACACTGAACATAACGTGAGGGCCTCGTACCGACAATGTTAGAGGGAACTTTTACAGGTTAAGAAAATCTTTTTGACCGGATAACTTCACCTTATATATCCTGAAACAGGAAAGTTTACATGTGTCTTTCTCTGGATATTGTGTTTGCTGTTTAGTAAGTTACCACAGGTAAGTATATGCTACACACTGAGGTTATAGTCAGTGACAACACCTGGCAGCAAAATTAATTTAAACAAAATGGATGAAAGTGTTATTTTATTTTGTGATTGAGGCAGAAAGAATCTGACCATTTGTTGTAGAGACACTGTGTTTCACAAGGACTCACCTGTTCACAAACAGTTTTTCTCTGACTAATTTAGCAAGATGACAACATTGAGACCTGGTTGGCTCTTCATCAGCTACTTGGGGCATCAAGTTCACTCAGGTGTGTGTCATCTTTGAGCCTCAGATACAATATGGAAGCCTGTAAACCAACACTGTGTACATCACAAAAACCATATTCAAAGTGAAGATTTGAAACAAATTAATACTAAATTGCTGGAAAAGCAATCAAAAAAAATATATCACTCTGATCCGATACTTGTATTATTATAATCTCCTTTTCCTAGTTACAAGCCATTTGACGATATTACTCTGATACATTTTGTATTCTGAGTGAGTTGCTGTTGGAGATGTGCACCAATTCTGTGGTTGAGGACACATCTGAGTTCACCTGATGTCTCTGTATCTGATGAACAGCCAATCAGAGGGGTGTACCATGAGGCAAGATGAGAAGGTCAGAGAGGTATGTTGAGCATGAAGTCAGAGTTTTTCGTGCCATGATGGTGGCTCCTTTTTAACCTGGCTAGATCTCCATGGTAACTTAAGGTAAGGTAAGGTAAGGTAAAACTTTAAGCTGTACAGCTAACCTGTCTCTGGGGCAGTTTAGAAAAAGCGTCTCTCACGCATTCTCCTTTGAAGATAGCATCACTCTTTTGTCAGTTGTTAATCTATGAAACCATATCATACCTTTACTGTCTCAAATTGTGTTTCTATGTTTGATCCTGATTTGCTGAAGTTTGTTAAACATTGCTGGTATATTACTGATATACCATATATATAATACTGATAAAACACACCAATTAGAAGATTAATTAGTCTATATTTTTATCACAGATAATATTCAGTGAAATATTTTACTTTGATTTGGCCAAAAGCTAAAATTATTTCCACGTATCCTTTATAATGGGACAGTGTCAGTATATCTTGAGTACAACACTGGAATCAGCTGCATAAAAGTTAAAGTTTCAGAGCTGTAAATGTGCTGCTGTCATGTTAGAAATCAAGTAGTAAAAGTAAATATAACTTGAGAATTCACAAGTTAAGTATTTTCTGCCAACACTCTTCTCATCTTAATCAACAGTATATTTTTTACTGTTATAATTTTAAAATATTCTTCAAAGGCGAAAGTAGGCGGTGCACAATCGATCAAGAGTCATGAGACGCTCTGAGAATGTCTTGTTTTATGTTAAGGCTCAAAGAGGCTTTAGAGTGTGTTACACCAGCTAAAGCAAAGTCTGGCCCTGTTAAACCTGCGTCATGGTACACCTCTCTGAGCTGGAAACAAGCGAGTCCTTGTGGAACACATATCTGTGTTTTGGCTCAACAACTGGACAAAAGCAGATGTGCATGTTTTACACACTGATGTATAAACACTGTGCCCAGTGCAGGTTCAGAGACCAGGATTTGGACGAGGTACTGCATTAGGGAAACAACAAAGTGGAAGCTCCGGTACTGATTAGGCAGCGACAGCGGGACAGGAGAGAGGCTGGACTCCTTTAATCTCTAGAGCCTTGTTGAAGTGCACGTCCATGGTCTTAGCAGCCTTGGTGATCTTCAGGTTCCTCATGCAACCTCCGAAAGAAGTGCTGGTAGAGAGAGCTGCCTGTCGGACTCCATCTGAGGGAGAAATAAAGGAATGACATCACACTGCTCAGTGCATTACTGCATGTGTGTAAATATACAAGTGAATTTAATGTGTTTTCTACAACAGGCTCCCCTGCATAGCAATGTATCTATTTTATTTTAATTACATAACAGTTAACAGATGTTTTACTTTAAAGAGAGAGTTCACACCAAAATCAGAAATACATATTATAAGTCTTACCTGTAGTGCTATTTATCAGTCTAGATTGTTTTAGTGTGAGTTGCTGAGAGTTGGACATATCGGCCTTATTGATGTCTGCCTTCTCTCTAATATAATGGAACTAGATGGCACTCAGCTTGTGGTGCTCAAAGTACCAAAAAAAATAAATAAATAAATAAAAAACTCAACAGCAATGTCTCTTTCCAGAGATCATGACCTAGTTACTCAAGATAATCCACAGGCCTTGTTGTGAGCAGTTTCATGTAGGAGCTATTTTCTTTGTACCAAACTACACCCTCCAACTGTATCACTGCACAGAAGGAAGCTTGCATCTACTCATGGATGGGAGGCTTGTGTCATTGTGACAGCAGGCAAATTACATTAAAACAATCTTGGTTGATTCATAGCACTACAGGTAAGACGTAAAAGGTACATTTTTGATTTGGGGATGAACTGTCCCTTTAAGGATCGTGTGTGTGAAGGCAGTCATACCAGGATATCCTCCGACATAGATGGGGTCGTTGGTGTCACATGTGTTGGAGCGTGGGTTAGGACTCTCTGCTTGGCTCAGCTTCTCATCGACCACCAGCTCCACCCTGTGGCGGAGTTTTCTAGCAATGACAGAGTGCCACTGGCCGTCGCAGAAGCCATCACCCTCAGGCATGTGCTCTGCTGTGATTCGTCCAGCTCCATTGTCAACATGGAAGAGCAGCTAGGGGGAGGGAAAGGGAGATGGGAAAAATGTGAATTGAAAATCCATGTATTAAAAACTAGTTTATTTTTTCAGTCATCAATCTATAGCTATCCATTAATGTATGTTCACGTATATGTAAGTACCTGTATTAGTCTGTGATACTGTAAGCATTTTTTTAGCACACACTGTGCTATACAGTACCTAGTTAGTACCTATTCCTATAACTATTGTTATGTACCTTGCCCTCGACGATCTCTATTCCCAATCCATCGTTGGCTTGGTTACTGACGCCCAAAACCACGCCGTTGGTTCTGCTGGTTCTGAACTCTAATGCTATGGACACATCCAGACCCACTCTGTAAGAGGCGACTGGAGAGACAAAGAGATCATTAATCACCTATAACAACAACAAGTGCTTTGTTCCTGAGCAAGACACAGCTACTCTAGGTTCACAGGGTATGTCTAGGTTCATAAGTCACTACTGGGTGGGACATACTATACTATAGCTTTTCGACTTTATTTTCGATGACTTCTTTATAACACACTATACTATTTCTTTTTTAATTTCTATGACTTTATGGCATACTGTACAATTAAACTTTTATGACATACTATATTATGACCATTTTTTAAAAAACCTTTTTTATGACATACTGTACTATGACTTTTTCTTTTACTTTTTATGATGTTTTCTGTGATTACCTCCGCCAAGGAGGTTATGTTTTCGCCAGCGTTGGTCTGTTTGTCTGTTTTTCTGCAAAATAACTCAAAAAGTTCTGAACGGATTTTGATGAAATTTTCAGGAGAGGTTGATAATGGGACAAGGAACAGATGATAAAATTTTGGTGATCGGTTGAAGCGAAGTGGATAAAATAATAAAATGGCGGGAAATCCGAGCAGCTTGGCAGAGGTCTGCGCTCTCTGGGTGCTCTAGTTTTTTTATGGCATACTCTTCTGTCACTTTTTCAGACTTTTTCCCATTACATACTATATTATGAATTTGTGTGGCAAACTATGACTTTAATGTTTTAACATACTTTATGACTTATATACTATGACTTTTTTGGACATTTTTTTATGACATACTACACTATGGCTTTTTTACTGACTTTTTATGGCATACTATACTTTGTTTTATGACATACCCACCTCTAAGACATAGAGAAGGATGCTTCTAGATAAATCACAACCACATACAGTAGCTCACCCCATGACAGACTGACAAGATTTCATACCTCATTTTTAGAACTGACCCACAATTTACATGATGTAAGTGACATGTCAGTGTCTTATCTCACCTGCTTTCAGGAAGCCAGTTCCGTCAAAATAGGTGCCTGTCTCAGTAGCAACAAAGCATCTTCCCACCATGTGACTGGAGGTGGGCGTGGCCATGTCCAATTTAAAATCTTCAATGACAGCCTCAGCACCACCTAGACAAAGACGAAGGGAAGGGTTACCCAACTGGAGACAAAATCCCAAAACCTATTCTAGCATTAAGAAATATTAAATATAAACAACAGGCATATGACAATTCTAATCTGGGTAGATACAGGTGTAAAACATGTGACACATGCACAATCCTTAACACAATACAATATTATTACCTGTAGCTGCTGCCTTCGTGCTCACAGGACCTCCCACCATCTTTAAGCTACGGATACATCCATTAATACTGTAGAGAATCTAGGAAGAGAAAAAGAGAGAATGTTTAGTTTAAGTCTAACAAACTCATTCAAAAACACCAATCAATCAACAATCCTGCAAATCATGTTGACTGATATTCACTTTCAGTATTTGTACGTGTGTGTGTGTGCGTGTGTGTGTGTGTGTGTGTTTCATTTACCGGTCCTATCCTCTTGGTGGTGTAGTTTGGTGGTAATCCACCAACATAAAGCAATCCCACCACGTCTAACAGGTCAGCCTGGTAAGAAGAGGAGAAATTATTAATGCAACAAAAGACAATCTGTTTAACACTGATCTGAGGTCGATGACTGGATCATTTGTCTTTATTTTTTCTGAAGGATATACTAAGCAGGATTTTCCTTAAAAACAATGACTGATACAAAGTAATCCCTCTTAATCATCACTAATGATAAACAAGGAGTGTGTGGCAGTGTGTTTATCTGCAGAGACTCTGCCCTCTGCCTGGATTTTCTTAGTTTCTTTTTATTTTGCCTTGTTTGGGATGTTCCTGGGCATGAGGTGAATCACCATGGGGACACAGCTCGTTCCAAAATTAAAGTGAAGCTGGGGTTGACTTTCATTTTAGCTGGCAATACTGTTTGTAAACAGCAGCCGATAATTCCTGTATAGTATAACTTTAAGGGAAATATTTTCTTCTTACTAATCTGCCAAGTAACTCCTTGTATGTGCAGTTATGTAGTATATTTTTATATGAGAAAAGAAGTTAGAATAGAAAAAATTACCTTCTTTGGACTGATCATCTGTTTACTATATCGCCCATCGACTATAAGTAGACCTCTCTGTTTGTTACGACTCACACGGATCTGAGAGGAAAAGAAAGAATGAGAGGAGGGTTAGAAAGACATGGGGGTAGGAGATGGACAGACACTGAGCTGGAATCATGGAGACAAATAGACATGTGCAGTCCTTCCACAGTATCAGCAGAGATCATATGTTGTCCTGGATGTAAGAAAAGATAAATGTTGCCATCAGGTGTTTGTCACTTGAAATTGAGATTTAGTGTTCATTAACAGTGCAACAAAGTGCCTAATTCTTCTAGAAAATTGGGACTTCCTGTGATAAATGAGTCTCCGGGATCTAATGTTCTGGATGGCAGAGAGCAAGGAAAGTGTGAAATACAGTATAAAATAAAGACAGAATCTAAATCACATATTATTGTATAGCAAATGAATGAATAAATAAATTAATGAGTGAATAAGCATGAATGAAAGACTGAAAGAACTGTCCTACCTTGTGCCAGTTCCCATCATTGATAGAGAAGGGAACACAGCCGGATATGTTCCCATGACCGAGATCATAACCCAGACAGACCTGTCCGTCCTTGATCTACAGACAGAGACAGACCGAGGGTCATGATGGAAGGATGACAAGCTGACATGGTTAACAAGAGCCATAGACTGTATAAAAGAAGTGGACGTAGCCACTGTGACATCACTCATTGTTTTATGGACAACCATTTCAAAGCCTCAAGTTTGACATTTTCGCTTTCTTGGTCTTTTTGGTGCCCTAGGTGACAATATTTGAAATAAAGAGTGGAGTTGTTGAGGATACGCATCGCTACAC
The DNA here is from genome assembly GCF_006386435.1 of Epinephelus moara. NCBI lineage: Eukaryota > Metazoa > Chordata > Actinopteri > Perciformes > Serranidae > Epinephelus > Epinephelus moara. The sequence continues at coordinate 19,687,687 of NC_065517.1, forward strand.
CTCTATCCTGACTGAGAGGTCACTGTGATAGTCACTTGTCATTCACAAGGTAGCCATGCCCAAAAGCATACCCTGCTTTATCATGCATTTTACCCATAATTTACAAAATAAACATCATGCTGTATTGAAGGAGACATGAAACTAGTGACTGACATAAACTCATTAGGAAAATGTTTACTGATGTAAAAAAAAGGGTAACCAATGTTTGTTTACATTCCTCTGATGCCGGCAAACTCAACATACTCCTCCTACTTGACTTGACTCCTTCCTCGAAACCCCTCTCAACATCACCGGCACTGCTGGCACTCTCCTGGCTCAATTCCTATCTCTCCGACAGATATCAGGTCATCAGCATAAACCATTGCAAATCCCCCACTGCTCCCTTCTGCCAAGGTGTTCCCCAAGGTTCAGTTCTCGGCCCCCTCCTCTTCGTCCTGTATATTCTCCCCCTCGGTCAAATCATCCGTCATCATGGACTTCAGTTTCACTGCTTTGCCAATAACATTCAGCTCCACATCTCCACCAAAGCCATCACTCCTGCCACTCACTCTACCCTCACCAACTGCATCACCGAAATAAAATCCTGGCTGCAAACCAACTTCCTCAAACTTAACTGTGACAAATCAGATGTCATCATCATCAGTCCCAAATCTCTTATCAAATCCACCCATAACTTCTCTCTCCCCATCGATGGCTCCACTGTGTTCTCCTCACCCCTTGTCTGTAACTGTGGTGTCATTTTCTATCAAACCCTCTCCTTTGACCAACATATTAAACACATCAACAAAATAGCCCTCTTCCATCTCAAAAACATTGCCCGCCTCCGCCCATCCTTCCCCTTTTCAGACTAGACCACTGCGACAGTCTCCTCTATGGTTCATCATCCAAAACTCTCAAGAAACTTCAGCGTATCCAGAACTCAGTTGCTCGTCTTTTCACACACTCCCGCATCGGTGACCACATTACCCCCATCCTTCATAACCTCCACTGGCACCCCATCCTCCAGCATATCCACTTCAAACTCCTCATCATCACTTACAAAGCTCTCCACAACCTGGCTCCCCCCTACCTGTCTGAGCTCTTCCACCGGTACACTCCCTCCCGCACTCCTGTCCCCCTGCACCAGGACTAACCACCACACCTAGGGGGACAGGGCCTTTTCCATTGCTGCTCCCATCCTCTGGAACTCACTATCAGAGGACATCTGAGACTACCCCTCACTCTCCACCTTCAAGAAAACCCCCAAAACACACCTTTCCAAAACTGCCTACAACCTCTAAAATCAGTGTACTTTGCCCTTTCTGCATTATTTCCCTCTCTACCTCCCTATGGATTATTTCATCTTCTTTTTTTCCCCTCCGATTGCTGTCCTGAAATGCGCTATATAAATCCAATATATTATCATTATTATGACTCAAGTGAGAAGCAGAGTAATTTTCTCTTAGACTTTGATACAACCAGACTTCTTTTTGCAGCCAGTGGAGTCGCCCCCTGCTGGCCGTTAGAAAGAATACAGGTTTAAGGCACTTCTGCATGAGCCTCACTCTACAAACTCTGAGGCTATGTCTGCTTTTATACAGTCTATGATATTACCCTCTTTGATGACCTTGGTGAAATAGAAAAACAAATTTATCCTCTGTACAGTCTCAATACACAGACAGAAAACAGAAGAGAGAGATTATCCAAATCCAAACGTTATGACTTATTTTTCTGTTTTTTCATTAAGTAGTCATAACTTGTACTTTGTGAGCAGCTGGGCCTGAGTTTGCAACTGTTTTATGGTACAAAAAGAAGTGGGCATTGTTCTTCCTCCTCAGAGCTGAGACTTATTTCAATGAGAAGAGGTGAGATAGAGTCAAAGACTGTGTTTCAAGAGACAAAGAAGCACCTTGTGTTACAGGAAAAAACAACAATTGGAACAATAGGCAGAGCAGTAGGTGGATACCTGTATGGAAACAAAGTCTGCATGGTTGATTCTTGCCATGTAGAGGACGAGACCAGACTCCTCCCTCGTTCTCAGCTCAAACTCCAATATAAGCCTGAAACACACATGTAATAAGTAAATCAGTTTTAGATCATGTATATCTTTGTGATGCTTTGCATTGTTTATCAGGCTCCTGGGAAAGAACAATAATGGATTCTCACAGCATATCAACATAAATAACAATTTCCTGCAAAGGTAATAATGCAGTAAACAAAACTGTAATGAACTTATTCAAGCACGCAAGTATAATTTCTCAACCAAATTTAATATAACAAATCAAATTATTTGTATTCAGTAAGGCGTAGTATGGGATATTACGGTAAACAGCATGGAAGATAAATTGAAGTTTTAAGTGAGTGGGACACCTATCTTGACATTTCATCATGTTTTCCAGCACTGACATTTTGATGTAGACGGCAGGATGACTCACTGCTTAGAGAACATGTCCAGCAAATGAATGTTACGAGTCTGATCCCCAAAATACCTAAAATCTGTAAGCAACATGTTTTTCCTTTTTTCAGCTCATCCCTTAACAAAACCATTAGATCAGATGACAGACCACATCACACCTGTACTGGCGTCCCTGCACTGGCTGGCGGTCAAGTACAGGTCTGAGTTTAAGGTCCTACTGTTTGTTTTTAGAGCCTTACATGGCCTGGCTCCCAAGTACATTTCTGAGAGATCTCTCAGATCCTCAGACCAGTTGCCTCTGGCAGGCCCGTGATTGAGACTAAGGGGGAAGGGCGATCGTGCATTCGCAGTAGTTGCCCCAAAGCTTTGGAACAGGTTACCCTTTTCAATGAAGTGCTTCCCCTCTGTAGATATGTTTAAATCTAAGCTGAAGACCCAGGGTTTCTAAGGTCTTTGACTGTCTTCAAGGTGTCTGTTTTCTTTCATATTTTACTTTCAGATTTTGATATTCTGTGCTTTATTTATTTCTTTTACTTGTTTTTTTGTGCATGTTTTTATGTTATTTCTCTTACGTTTTGCTGTTATCATGTTTTGTAATTTTACTTATTTTATTTTACTGTACATCCTGTTTTATGTTTTGTCCTATAAGACATTTGTGCGAAATTTTGACATAATTAGCGTGAAAATTCTTGAAACATGTTTTGTGAAGTCAAGTGACCTTTGGCCACCATTATCTAATCAGTTCATCAGAGTTCAAGCTCAGGTTCGTTCGCTTTCACCACAAACACTGCAAAGTTAAAGAACCAAATAATTATAAAAAGCTCACTTCAGAGTGGCCATGTTGTGTTAAAACATAAATGAATGCTCATTTAGACCTGTTGGTTAATTTAGACTCAATATGCTGTGTTACCTTCATTATAGGGCTCAAGTGTGTGGGTTTTTGCGGCTCTAGGCATTTTATTTTTATTTTTGTTTTGGCCAAAAGTCACTCTTTTGACACTAAAGGTTGCAGACCCCTGATTTAGAGGAACACTGTCATCGCTACTTAGCATCAGTGTTTCTCAAAAAGCTCAGTCTGTTATCCGTGGTAGGCACTGTATAACTTGCAAAACAACACACTTATATTGACTATTTATTTTGAATACATACCTCTCTCTGACTTTGGTGTCATCAAAAGCAAAGCTCATGTGGCTGTTCCTGGTCAGTCCAAACTGATAAGCCTTCTCGAGCGCTGTCGGGGCCACAGCTGATGCACATGAATCCTGGAGATTGGACATAACATGTCAGTTACACTGACAGGGTTTCACCACACTGTTCCTATTGCCTCTTGTCAACAGACACCTTTACACCTAAGCAGAACACACGTCAATCACACTAATAGGGTTTCTGCTTCTGATCTGCAGGGACCTAAAGGGAGGGTCAGTCACTGGTCAGGTCATCAAACAGTTCTTTATATAAAACAGGTCAAAGAAAAGTTTACAGAAGAATAAATCCATGTAGATTTATAGGTGAGGCCCTGGATGCGCAATCACAAAACAGTGTATTTTTATAGTGCAAATTTACCATACGGGATATTTCAGATGGTCTCAGCAAGTTGCAGCATATGGCCTATTAAAATGTGTTTAATTGCAGTCATCTTTCATCACTGTTTTGTTTTCCTCATTATCGTTTCAAATCAGTGACTGCCAAGGTGGATTTGGCTGACACTGTTCTCAAATCAATGGACCCTCCCACAGTTTGATCAGCATAAATCCTGCACATATTCTCTCTCCATCTGAACCAGACATCACACACACTACAGTCTGATTTCCATTTGATTTGTGCTTCACTTTGGCAGCAGGGTAAACAAAGTATTAGATGAGTATTACTGTGCCCTTTGTCATGTTACAGGCTGCAGTTCAACCAGTGGCCACAGGGTGTCAGTGTTGCAATACAAGTAAAGGCACCCAATTTATGACTAGTTTTTTTTATTTACTCCCTTTCTACCGCAGTTCTTTCTTCTCTCATCCACTTGCCTCTTCGTCATCCCTCCTCTCACTCTTATATTGTTTTCTCCTTGTCCAAGTCTTCCTCTCGTCCTATTCCATGTCTTCCTCCTGTCCTCCCATCTGCTACTACTTTATTTTGCTTTACACTCGTACTCTCATATGCCCTTTCTTCTCACTTTCTCACATTTTCCTTCCTGCCCTGTTCACTTCACCTCTCATTATTTACTTCTCTTGCTACTACTCTGCTTTATTCTCCCAACAACTCCTCTTCCTTCATCCTCCTCTCCTCTGCATCCTTTCATTTCTTCCTCTTCCTCTCCCGTCAGCTCAACTTTCTTTTGCTCTTCTTTAAAATTATTTGTCCTCTCCCCCTCTTGTCTTCCATCTTTTTGTTTCCTACTCCCTTCCTTCCTTTTCCCTACTTCTACTCTTCTCCTCTTTGCTTTCATCACCACTCTGTTTGAAGGCTTGTCTGTACTGGTTTTTAATTCTTCATCTATCCAACTTTATCTGCTCTTCAGTTCTCCTGCATAGTGTTCCCTCTCCACTTCCCATCCTCTACTGTCCTGTCCTTGCCTCCTCTCCCATCTTTCCTACCCCTTCCCTTTCTTTCACTTTCCTCCCGCCACCCACCTCTAATGTCATATCCTGCTCCTCTCAGTTTCTCTTACCTTTCCTTTTTCTTCTGCTGTATTCTCTCTACTCCTCCTCCTCCACCTCTCCTGATCTTGTTGACTCCTATCCTGTTGTGTCCTCTACTCCCATTTGTTACTTGTTCTCCACAACCTGTCTCTAATCCCCTCCTCTCATTCACTCCTTTTTTATACACCACTGTTGCCTTATTTTCTTTTTCTCCACTTATCTTGGTCTTCTGGCTTTTTTTCCACCTGGCCATATTCAGTGTTGTCATGCTTGAGATCTGTTTTGGTCTTGAGACAACATTTTGAGGGTCTCATCTCAGACATGACTACAATTTTACCTGGACTTGTCTCAGTCTCAGACAAAGAGGACTCAGGATTTTATTCAAGATTGGTCAAGACCACAACTGCATCACTAAACTGCCTGTGCAAAAGAGGAGTGTTAATAAAGATGGCTACAGCCGATTTCAGCTTCGTAGTGTTTGCATTTGTTTGCTTATAGAAAACAAAGGAAAAGTCCCAGACATAAAAATCACCTCTGCAGCGCCTTTTGATTAGTTTATCCACACATTTCTCATGATACTATTATACATACACACACATAAATATATATGGCAGTAAAAAGAGTTTAATGAAGAGGATTATTTGGGTGTTTTTATGGTAATGTGGATTTTTCAGATCAATGGGCCAGTTCCACTTCTTATCGTCAGTGTATCCTGCAGTGTGGAACTCGCACTGGTCTGGTCTTGATTTTGACTTGGACTCAAAATTCGAAGTCTTGAGCCACTTTTACACTGCCCTTTCAAGGCGGGAATATTGGGTGGTCATGCTGCCTTGATGTTCGGTATGTAAGGTATGATCGTGGGGCTGGGGGACAGAGTCTTCTCCTCTCTAAGTCAGGAATGGAGATAGTAGCAGACCCGAAACTAGTTCTGTGTGTTTTGATTACATATTATGTTGGCAACTCACCCCAAGAGATTTTAAAGCAGCTGTTAGTAGTTGGCGGCTAACTCAAAGAAGAATAAAAGTGGCCGTAAATGTCCGCAAATTGGGAAAACAAAGAGATTCGGGAGCTCCTTACCCTCCAAACAGAGGACGACATCAGCCACCATATAACAGCGATGGCAAATGATTGTTATTTACATGTTAATGGCATTGTTTTTGTTGAGAAAGCACTGCTGACGCGTATGTTACATGTCACACTAGAGGCCGATGCTGACAGACCTGTCATGCCTCTTTCGATTGCTGGATGCCATGACACAGTGTATAATCACACACTGAAGCAGACTGATGCCGCTGTCATATGGTTTTATGTAAAAATGCAAAGGAGGCATAGAGAAGGGATTATGTAGCCGCTTAAAGTGTGATCTCTGTTTAAAAAGGACTTTGGTGTTGTCTCGGTTTTGATACATCCTGGTCTTGGTCATGACTTGCTCTTGGTTTTCGTGGTCTTGATTACAACACTGTCCCATCTAATCATCCCCTTCATCTTTTTCCTCCTCCTGCCCCATCGCCTCATCTCAACTCTTTTCCTGTCTCCTTTCATATCTTTATGTCCATCTCCTCTACCTTCACCTGCTTCTTCACCTGTCTATTTCTTCTGCCGCCTGCTCATGCCTACAATGGAAGGCATTCCCAGACCTTCACCTTTTTTTTTTATCTCCTCCTCTCCTCAACTTTCCTCACCTGTTCTGCACTCCTTCACCATCTCCACTCTCACTTCTTGCTCCACTGTTTGTCTCTACCTGTCCTCACCTCATTCTGTTTCCCTTCCTTCTATCTGTTCTTACTATCTCCCCTCATCTCTTGAATACATCTCCTCTTAAGTAACAAATCTGCTTTGCCAAACCTCCAGTGTCAGTGTGAGACAAAGTTGGAGCGAAAGGGAGAGCATCTTAGACGACCGAACGTCTATGTGTGTGTGTGTGTGTGTCTTAATCTCCTCTCCTCTCTTGTTCTCTTTCAAGTGAAGACATTCCCCACACCGTGACCTTGCTTTGTTACAGCTGACACTCACCTCTTATCGCGCTCTGTCCTCATATCCGCTCCTCCTCCTCAACCTCCCTCTTTTTTTTTTCCCTCTTTCTCATTCTCTCCCTATCTAACAAAAGGGAGATGTCACTTGCTCAGAAGCTCTTTCCTTCCCTCTCCTTTCATTCTTCTCCAGCTTCCTCTCCTCCGTCTTTCCATTAAGCCAACAAAAGGCGGGCGCCGCTCTGTTCAGAAAGACTCTCTCCCTCCCTCTCTCTCTCTCTCTCTCCTTCCTCCTCTTCCTCCATGGCTGCACCTTTTCTCTCCACTCACATCCCCTCTCTGTCTTCAGTCCCCTTTTATCCTCCTCTGCTTCCCTCCCTTTCTCTCATCCCCTCTGCATCTTTCCATTAAGCTAACAATAGGAAGACCGTCTTCCATTCAGAATGGTTGGAGGTCACACCAATAGAATCTGAAGTCATTTAGACGGGATTTTGTATAAGCGTGTGTGTGTGTGTGTGTGTGTGTGTGTGTGTGTGTGTGAAAGACGTTGCCATCACTCTTGAGAGATCAGAAGTCCTCACTCTACTCATTGTAGTTTTCAGAGGAGCTTCTCTTTTGGCCTCTGGTAGTAATTAGCTTTAGCTACAAGTGTCTCACTGCTCAACTCATGACCAACTTAAAGTGCATCATTCCTTAAGCATATGTCAGTGGTCATTATATTGCTTAATAGAGTTCAAACTTAAGTCTTGAATTTAAACTAGAAAAGCTTTAGGCAACTTCAACTTCAACTGCAGATCCAATAGCTTTACAACTGCACTAAGAGCCTAAAGAGGCAGATATCTCTAAGCTCCATCTGCCAAAATAAGACTAAGTATGTTGCTATGTAAACTAATCACCTGAAAAGAAATAGCTATGTGAGTCAGCAACTGCATGGCCTGTTACAACACCTCACTATGAGAGTGTCAAGCGAAAAAGGCTCTCCCCTCTCTCAATAACTAATATCAAGGACTTGCTTAGGCAAAGCACTTAACCTCCAGCTGCTTAACAAGAGCTGGTCAGTGGCCACCAGTGGAAGACTGTGTTTGCACAAAGCAGCTCAGTGCAAATGTGAAGTGGGTCGACGAAGAAAGCTTTGCTCGCTTTGAGTTTCCCTGAGTGAAAATAGGTTAAAACAGAAAATAAATATGTGCGAAAATACACTTTGGGTGGAAGACAGTGAGCTCTGTGCGTGTGGCTACCATCTTTTAAAATCCTAGATCAACTGCAAAAAGACATGAAGGAAGTAGAGAAAGCAAGTCAGCAAGTTTTCAGTTACAGCGGTTGATTGCTAATAACCTTATACACAAGTGTGTGTGTTTCAAAGGGTAAGTCTGATGATATTCTATGTTTTTCTTAGTGTAAACAAAACCTATTAAAATACTAAAACCAACACTGATCCAACTAACTAAGTTTTGTTTATGTACCCAAAGCCTGATAAAGCCATGTCTCTGGCCCATGGCTCTCCACTGTTGATCAAAAACTATTTAAAGACAGTGCATCTGCCACAACACTGAGTGACAAGTGCCTTTATTACCATGAATGTGGGTTTTGCACTTAAGTCTTAAGTCAAACCAATGCACACCCTCCTGCTGCAGCAAATACAGTGCATCAAAGCAGTTAACCCTTTTTGCCTGATCCCTTTAAAGAACACACAAAAAAGGCAACAAGCAACTTCACAAGAAATGACCCAAAAATTAGCACAAAATTTGAAAAAATTACAGGAAAATTTCTTGAATAATAATAATTTAAAAAGTTAAAAATAAAAGAAATCAAAACAAAGAAATGGCCTGGGGAAATAAGTGCTGAAGGAGAGTTTTTTTTTCTTTTTTTTTTTTTCTAAAACATAATTGTAATTATTTTAAAGGTATTTTCCTGGCCATTTTTTCCTTTTTAAAAAAAAAAAAAAATAAATAAATTAAAAAAAAAAAAAAATAAATAAAAAAAAAATATATATATATATATATATGTATATATATGTATATATGTATGTTTTTTTTTTACTGTTTTCTTGCAATTTGCAGGAAATTTTTATCCAAATCACTCGGCAAGGTTTAAATGCTTGTAAAAGGCATCTGAATGTAGCACAAGATAACTGCTGTCTATCCATGTCTCAAAGGGTTAAAATAGTCCCCAACAAATACACTATTTAACCCTGTTAGAGTAAAATTTGTTGAAAATCTACAGTATTTGGCTGACATTTTTTGACCAATTTTTAAATATTTACAACTTCAGAAGGGACCAATAGGCTTGTGCCTAAGTGCCAGTGGCTTAAATATAGACAGTGTGCTTGCAATGGGGCCTGTGGGGTGGAGCGGGCCCTCCAACAATGGGTTAGGCAGAGAATGGGCCCTTGTGAGTGTTTCAGAATGTCAGCCTGTATTAAAAAAAGAACTCACATTAAATCAAAATTAGAATTTTTATTTTCATACACTTTGAAAACTATTAAAAAATACTATTCAATTAAATAAATAGACTTGTACTGTATAAGTGTGTACTTCATCTACAACTAAATACTAGCATGAACTGGGCCTGTAGTAACTTCCTTATGCCACCACTCAGTGCCACAGACAAGGAAGGAAGTCAGTAGAACTGTTGGTTTTGTTAATAATCACAAAAATATAGAGTATCACCAGCCTTATCCTTTAAAGATCTACTATGCAGGATTTCCCTAAAAACAATATTTAGACTCAGAACTAATCCCTCCCAATTATCACTTATGAGTCATTAGAAGTGTGTGGTGGTTTATTTTTCTGCAGAGACTCTGCCCTCTGCCTGTACTTTACCACTTCCCTCTTATTTCCTGTGCTTGGGAAGTTTATGGGCCCCCACAAGGCTCAGGTGAGGTTGGAGCTTTATAAAAAGGAAGCGACCAAGTGCCAGAATCTGAAAGCGGCAGGCATCCAAAAAAGCTCAAATATGGCGAGGCTAAATGCCAAACGATAATGAATCTGTGGTCGGCTTTTAATATCACTTTTGCTGCAAGCCTATTAACAAAGAGTAACCAACAATCTTGCATAGTACACCTTTAAACAGTGTTAACTGTATGCGAGTGTGTTTGTGTGTGTGTGTATGTATACCACTTCAGCGCTGGGCTCCTGTTTAGCAGTGGGCGGGGCAGCAGCAGCAGTAGGTGTGGTGGCAGGTGCAGCAGGGGGCGTGGCCTCCTGCAGGTCAGCAGTCAGGGAGTGGGAAGGAAGGGGATTAGTGGCAGCCAAAGAGCCAGAATGATGTCAGTGTTTATGACAAGCACACAGCCCTCCAATCAGCTACAGGAAAGCAAAGATGTCATAAACATGAAAGGCCAAAGAGGTTAATGAAGTAACGGAGAAACTTTGAGACTCCAGCTCCGATGAACTGAAGCATAATTACTGTAAGGACGTTGTACACTATTTAATAAATGTGGTTCTCTCACCTTGTCAGACTCAGACCATGTTAGATTTTGTTACCTCTACACCAAAATAGTAAAGGTCTGTTTCCAGTCACTACAGAAAGAACTGGCGCTGAGAATCTCTCCTATGTTATACACTGCTAATGCTGAATTTCAGTGTGAATGAGGGGAATTAGAGAGCCGTGATTTAAAAGGCTAATTAGAGGCAGTTGTCATGATGTCATCAACTACAACACCAAGTAAATAAGAATTACACAGTGAAAAATAGGATTCAGGATTTCATTCTTTAAGAGGTTCACTGGAGTAAGGTGCCTCTTTTCGAGCCTCTTCAACCTCTAAATTGGTGCTCACATCTATCTCAAGAATCAGAGGTACAGAATATGCTGTGACAGAAAAGTGGGAGATAAAGAAGTCTCTTTATTCAACCGCATGCTGAGACTGTTGTTGACTGTCAACTGTGATTCAACTTATGATTACTTTTTCGGTCTAACAATATTCTCTTGCTGTTGATGAAAAATGCATGTTGCAACCTCTGTGCAGAGCTCTGTCACATGGTGCAGCAGCACAACAACACAAAAAGTATTAATTAGGGTAAGGTGATACATCAATTATACTCTGTGTATCTTATATTGATACACGCAGGATGTATAAAATGACTTTATTGTGAAAATCGGGGAAACATGATCAGGTCATTTTTTAAAGCCACTGGCATTGGGCTCATTGGGGGGGGTTAGAGGCAGGTGAGGCGTGCGTTTTTGTATCCTCAGGACTAGATTGTGGCTACTGATACCATGACTTGCAAATATTATTAATATATGAACTGGAGAGCTGTTAATTTGTTTCCCGCTCATAGTGAAAAAATCCTCACATTTAAAGGCGCCACTGTAACGGTTTGTCTTTTAACATGTTTAATGACAGTGTCACTGGCAGAGGTGTGTGTTTTTGTATCTGCAGGCCTACAGAATGTGCAGATTTAGTCGCATTTTGTGACCATGGAGCACCAGTGCAACTTGCAAATAGTATAAATATATGAACTGGAGAGCTGTTAGTTTGTTTCACAGTGAGTAAATCATCATCACACATGTGTTTTTGTATTTGCAGGGCTCAAGACTGTGCCTATTTTGGGGCATTTTGCAACCATAAAGCACCAATGCCACTTACAAATAGTATTAATATATGAACTGGAGAGCTATTGGATTTGTTCACGCCCACAGTAAATAAATTGTCATGTTTAACAGCCCTGCAGCAACATTTCAGTATTGACAGCACTTTGGGCCCGAAACAAGCTGGCTGCTTTAGAATAAAGCACCGGTGATTCCACTATGAATCATTTCATTATAACACAACTTTATTTAACTTCATTATAACTGCACTTTATTTATCAGAATAATATTTAGCTTTATTAAAATAGTGCTAATTATACTTAATTATAACCATGCTCTATTTAACTTTATAATAACTGTACTTTAGCTCCTTTATGTAACAGCAGCTACTGTATTTGAACGATTGTAACTGTAGTTTATTAACTACTACTGGTTAAAAACAAGAACGAATTTGGTCTTTGCAAACAGAAAATGTACCTGTTTATCTGCATACAGAGCAGGGCAGTGAGACCCAAACATAAGTGATCACTTGAGACGTGGATATGCTTTCTAATGCCAAGTATGAACAAACAGACTTGAAACTGTCCACTTGTAACTGGATCACCCAAGACACAGTTAATACCAGGAGTAAACAGGTTCAGTGGTTCTCTGTAAGCTGCAAACAGTGATGTTGGTGGAGGAAATGTAATATCCTCTAAAGACTTTAATCGTTTTTAAAAATATCTCCCATTTTCCTCTGAAGTCTGGTGAAGCTTGTATAGATTATTTAGCTGTTCCAAGAGTCAACAAGATCAACATAAACAAAACACCCAACAAGACATGAATTATAACGATAATTACTCACTGAAATAAGATGAAAACTTACCTTCAGCCTTGGTTATAATATAGAGCTATGGCTTCTCTCACCCTGTAGTCTACTCTGTATCATAAAACAGATGAACTTACAGCCCATAAAGCAACAGACCACAGGGTTATAGAGAAGCTGGGACAGCTCTTTGGCTCTGTGCTTCATGATCAATGTCCTTTTAGAGGTGTAGTTTAGCAGGTAACTGGGTAACTGATAAACTATGACTGCTGTAAGGCTCATAATATATTAAATATATGAAATATATATTGCCTATCCTAACGCTAAGGGCATGATGTGAATGACTCACTACCTACCAGCCTCTTAGCATAGTAGCTAAGTGTTAGCTGAGAGTGCTTTGGCTCCCATGGGCTCATAAAACATAAATGGCATGCACAGTTAGCGTAGCGTAGCGCCGTGACTCCGCACCGTATGACAGGCTGCCAGAGGTGGAGTTTAGTGGCTCAAGGCTAAAGGGACTATAAAGAAGAGTTAATGGACTGTACAACTGCTATGTGATGAAGCGCTAAGCTAACAGGGCGAGGCCATGGCTGCATTTCAACAGAGAGAAATAGGCGTGTGTTTGTGTGAGTATGTGTGAATAACAGTCAGAAAAAAAACAAAAAAACAATAATATGGTGGAGAAGGACATGTGCGCTTCAGTAACTGTGTGTGCATGTTGGTGTATGTGCTTCCTTTTACTGCATTGCATCTCCATATGTGTATCATATGTGCAATATGTGTGCTTTCTCTGTGTAGGTACATGTGCCAACAGCACCTAAACAAAAGTATTGGCCATCATATAACTGTAAATAAAAACCCTCTGGTTTAATAAGTATCCCTTACTTAACTACATATTTCATTTATTTTTAAAACCTGAAAACCTTCTGTTGAAAAATATAATGATGAACGTTATGCCCATTAGAGTTAAATAGTCCAAATGCGTGTGTGTGTTTTCCCACGTTAATTTGAGCCACTTACAGCAGGAAGACCTGTAGGTGGTGTAGTGGTGGCTGGGGTCAGTGGAGGAGTGAGTGGCTTCAAGTCCTCCTTTTCCTTCTCGGGCTCCTCTACATCTGGCAGAAGAGGTAGAGGCGGCTCAGGGGCGAGGTTGGGGCACTGTCCGATTTCAGCATTCTCAAAGGACACGGGCAGGGAGAAATCTGAGAGACTGAGAGATGGACGGACAGTTACATTTTCTTGACTAATTAGCTGACACAGACAGGAGCAGACGCGTCAGAATGAGCTAAAATTACAGAGAGCTGTTTCTGTGTTTGGACTAATCGCTACAGGAAGTGGATTTTCGGCTTCCTTTAAGAGCACGAACTTCACTGAGGGGCTCTACTTGTGTCTACTTAACCTTGTTGCACACAGTAAAGTTGTTCATCACATGTACAGACAAAGGGATGCATGATATGTATCGGGCCAATAAATTGTCGGCCAATAATGGGACATTTTAATAATTATGCATTGTCGCGATAATAAAAACTATAGCTGATAAATAGCACAGACATTACAAAGCTAGACTGCTTTCATAGACTTAACATGGGCAGCATCTACACATTCGACACAGTGGGTGGTGGTACATGTACCTTTAAACTTGGTTTTAGAGTCGCCCATAAACACAGAGAAGAAGAACATCAACAACTGAAGCATGCTGTCTAGAGTGGACGCCTTTCACAGTTCTAGAGGAAGACAACAGGATTGCACCAAGGATCTAATCTCCGACTGCCGAACAGCTTAGACACAGTGCTGAAGGACTGTCTCCATAGTGTTAGCACAAGCTAATTAGCAGCAGCAGCTTACATCCAACACCAAGCTTTTAAAAGGCTCGACCCTGTTGTTAAACTTATTCATAACCGCTAGCTATGTAATGCTACAGTTAGCAACCTCTCTGGCTGCGTGTGTGTGAGACACAGCCGCTTGTTTGTCTGAGTTCCATGTTAACGTGTGAGTTGAATCAACAGCGCATTGCTATTGTACTTGGTAGATGTAGGCTAGTGTATCATGGGATGGTGAGACAGCAACTGGGTATGTTTATAAAAATGGAATATTAAATCATCCATATTTTCTAACTACATCTTAGCCCTTTTTACCCTCAGTTATACACAAACTACAGCCTATACACTTCTTTTCAATATACAAAAATGTGAAATTATCGGTTATCGTATTGGCCGTGACAAGCAGGTCATTATCAGTTATCTGTATCGGTTGAAAAAATCTATATCGGTGCATCCCTAAGACAAATCTTGAAAGGCCTAAACACACCAAACCAACATCAGAAAACTACGGGCGACAAAAGAACGACTGTTGAGATTCCTCACTTTGCTTGTGTCTCAGCCAAAAAGTTGCACTTGAACACACCACAAAGACTACAGCCGATGGCCAACTAGCACGTACGTTCTGCACCTGCATGAGAGGAAATAAGTCTCGACACCAGCAGGCTGCCATAGTCTGTATTTATCATTCAAAAAGGGAAACCAGAAGTCAGACACGACAGATTCAAGAAGCTATTGAGACAGTTAGCACATCAACAACACAACCTGATGTTGAAAGAACAGAGGATCTACCATGCACTTGCCCACAACACAAACAATTACACGCACACAGCAAAAACTAGGATGATGGTTGACTAACAACTGGCTGCTGGCTTGGTGTGTCATGGCCCCAACACTGAATCCTCAGACCGAACTGACTATCGTAATTAGTGGCTTTCAGCTGTGGCAATTCGTGCCATCCAGAGCATATCTGGATATCTTCGTGTTTCCTTACACTTTGTATTTAGTATTTTACACTGCGTCTACAATTTGTTTTGTGTGTCTTAACACATCTTTGCTAGATCAAGAGTCAGGGCCACAGTGCACTCACTGACAAGGTTCCTATTACCATGGTGTGATTATGTATTAGCACTAGGAAAAGGAAGTATAGTAGGAGTTATTCAGGAATAGCACCCAAACAATATACGTAAGGTAGCTTCTATCATGATGGGTGCTTCAAGAACAGCCACAGAAAATACACACAAAAAACAATAAAGACTCACTGACGGGCAACCGGATGTATATCAAATAGAAATTACAGTGGCAGGGTGAGAGGGTTGAAATGAGGTGAGCGATAGACAAACAGACACAAACATAAACACACAAAGATGAGAGAGGAGTGTAATTTGAGTTATGAGTATGTTTATGATGTTGGACAGCTCTATTACTGCTGTTCAGGCAGAAAGAGGCGCTGGCTTTATCATCATCATCATCAACAGCATTATTGTGACCTCTTGCAATCACATTAACGACGCTTTAACCCAACAGTATATGAGGTCAAAATGAGGGCCTGTCGTCCACTGCCAGAAAACATTATTGGATAAACATTAGGACAGTGAGGGAAAGCTGCACAGTCTTAAGCATGAGTATTAATACAGTGCATTTAAGGTGAACAGTTCAAGTTTACAGAGGTAAAGTAAGTTGGTCAGTTTTGCCTGCGTCAGTGTTTCAACATGGTGGAAGGCAGGGCAGAGAAATATCCAAAATCAAAAGCTGACTCTGTTCTTTTGCTCGGTATTTATCTTGTCATGTCAGAACCATATTATTCTGTGGATGGATCAAAAGCAAAGAAATGGTTTCAGTTATTTTAAAGACATTTTCATCTGATCAGATCATAACACAGAATGTGATTGGTTCTGATGGAAAAACAAACTCATGGCAAAAAAGGTCAGTCACTAGTTTTTAGTGTGATTCAGCTACAAGAAGTTTGAAGACACGGAGGAAAGAAGTGGATGTTAATGGTTAATTGAAAAATAAAACTTACTTTGAAATGGCCACTGCAACAATACACACTCACAGTTTTTCAGGTCACCGTACTACGACGTACTGCTAAGTGTTAGGAGCTTTTACAAAAACCTCTCTACTCTGTTCAAACACTGATACTTCAAAAAGACCAAAGCATGATCATGCCCCCAGAACACACTCTACATTTCAATTTAATAAGAAGAATAAGACCAAGTGCACCACTCCAAATTACTCAGCTATATTTCAGATTCAAGAAAAAGCTAATTTTAGCTCTGGGTTTCAGTTCATAGACATCTGACTGAATATACAGGTCCAATCCCATGTCTTATTTTTACCCCTGCACCTAATTTTCGAACGTCCCTTTGCCCCTAATTTTCGAACGTCCCTTTGCCCCTCAGAAAAAAGTTACAAGGGGTAGTGGTTGGAATCTTCTCCTACAATATGGGACAAGCTTTCAAGACCATAATACGTCATCAGAAGACATCAATGGTGTTTACGTAGAAGTAGAATCGAATGGCAACAATGGTATTATCACAATGACATTTGCCATTTATCTGATGGAGATAGGAAAGCGCGGATGCTCGCGATTTGTGCACATCGTAAGTTTCACACTATCAACTGTTGTCATGAGTCCTCAAGAGCAAAGCACTTTTGTTTGGAGGGCCATGTAGCTCCAACACTTTGCTTTACCCCTCTATCCCAACAAGAAGGGATACCCTAGAGACACCCTAACCCTAGACGTGAACGCACAAAATGGAAGGGTAAGTGGTAGAGGCAAGGGGTGTAATGAGACTGAGCCATAGACGAGATGATACGTACACAGCGTTGACCATGAGATTCCATATACATCCCTGGAATGGGACGTTGGCTCTGTTGGACGTCTGCTCTACTTCTGCGGGAATACCACCAAGGAAGATGCGCTGCAGGCTCACTGGCTGGTCGTTGGGAAGCGCTGCCTCCCTTTTGGGCTCCTCGTCCACCTGAACTGCGAAAGATCTGAGGAAATGCGCCCACAGAGACAGGCACACAGGAAGTGTTAAATTGATCATGCAGTGTAAAAGTCTTCAAGAGAAAACAGATTATGTTGCCCAGGTATGGACATAAACTGAATAGACACACAACACCAACCTGCCAGGAAGCCTCTCTATGCGCAGTGAGTGCTCTCTCCCATCATGCAGTATGCCATGCTCAGGTCGCCTGATGACACGACGTGGACTGTGGTGGCCGGTGAACACCAAGACCTCTAGAGAACCTTTGTTCAGCATGACTGAGAGGTAGGGCTGCAGGAGTAGGAGATAAACTTTATTAGCTGTGGAAATCTGAGCATCTGTACTGCTCTCAGGACACAGAGCCGGAGAGAGGAGATGAAATGAAGAAGCTCACGTTGATTTACGAGAGAAGGGCTTTGAATTTCACAATACTTATACAGTGTATATACCACCTAAAAAGCCAATTCGTCCAAAAAATACTGACTGAAAAGGCTAGTGTGAAGGAGCTATTATACTGTATGTAGACTATTATATACTGAACAGTTTGATGTTGAGCAAAAGTTATTATAACCATTTGCACTGATGTAATGAAAGCCCCATGTCAGTGTGGGTGTGTTTATTTCTAATATAACCTTTATTTAACCAAGAAAACCTTCAAGAGATTAAAAAAAAAGCTATTTTCAAGAGTCTCCTGGCCAAGGTAGGCAGTAATAACAGTGTTACTTATCACAAACACGAAACTGATAACATAAAATATCTCACGAGGTCAGAAGTAAACAGAACTGCAATTATAACATCATGAATAAAAATGGCAATAAGAATCAGAGTAAGGATCGCTTCCTGGGAATAACATAAAAGTGGAATTGCAAAAAAAACTATCTAAAAGCTGGGAGTGAATGCTCATTCTTGACGGTAGTAGTTTGGCAAAACAGAGAAAAATAATAATCATTTTCAAGAGCTTTCAGCTGTCTTTACTAATGTGGATTGAATGTCTAGAAAAAGCTTGGACATAAAAACATAAATAAATAAGATCAATTCAATTCTATGAAGTAATAAACCAATATGACTACAATACATTCAGATTTAAAACATCAGCAGCTGGGGCCATATTCACAAATATTCTGAGAACACTCTCACAGAGCTCTTAACTTTGCCTAAAAATTTCTAACAAGGAGTCCTAGCTTAGGTGGTTCTCAGCGCAACTCTGAGCAAGTAAGGGACAGAAACTTCTTCCTTAGCGGGGAGGTGTGTTCGACTCCGCTGCCAGGTATGATACATTTTTTTTAAAAGATATGATTGGTTGTCACAGAACCTGCAAGGACACCTAGCTGAAATAAAATAACCTGCGTCGTAATATGAGGCAGTGAAATCTCTATTTGTTTGTGTGATCACTCTGCTGATGGAAGATTGAGACAGACCCAAGTCATCACTGCTGCACTGTTGCATTTGTCCAGTTGCCAATTATCTTGTGTTGTTATCACTTTCATTTCTGGCGTTATACCAGTTTTGGGTTGGGTGGGAGATGTGAGCGCATCTCTAATGAGATCGACCACAAACATAATCCCTGCACCATCTAATCTGTGGCGTTTTATTTACTCAATGTCATCCAGGGTTTGAAGAATATTTCTCCCACCCCTTTGTATTTCCACCATTTTCTCCAGTGGTTCCCAACTAGTGGGTCGGGTTCCAGAAGTGGGTCATGGGTCCACTGTGAATGGAGTGCAAGTGACTCGCAAACGTGTTCAATTTGTAAAAAACAGACTTCATTTAAGTGCATTTAGTTTCCGGCACAAAGCGTTTATTTTGAAGTGTCGTTTCCTGCTGTAGAGTGAATGAACAACAAGTATGACACTAAATCTATACCGAACCAAACTCCTCCCAAAGTGCACCAAAAAGTGGACCAACAGAAAAGGAACTCAGTTCTTTTTCAGTTCACATTGTCAGTTCTATTTCTGGTCAACTTCAGCTCTGATGGGGCCTCAGTCCTCTTTCTGTTCACACTACATATAATATATATTGACATAGTTTTGTTTTTACTTTGACGTGGCACTGCATTGCAGTTATGAAGCCCCTCGCTTTCAGATGAACTTAAAATTGGAGGAAAACCTTAGCGTTTCTGTGCCGTACACTGTTGCTGTTTGATGTATTCTACATTCCACATCTGGAGACGTGCAGTATCTTCTGTGGCCCAAACATCTCCCCGTTCTGCGTCCTTGCAAGTGTTACAGGCTGACGTGGTTTCATCTGTTTTTTCAAGCTTCCCAGTGCAACAGCATGTGATCTAGAAGGGTAAATACAATGACGAAGAACAAAGCGAACCAGGAGCACTTTGTGTTGACTGCAGACTTGAAGCGAACCAAACTCAGAAAACATTCGCTTCAGAAGGGTCTGAGTTCTCTTGGAGTGTTCACATATGCGGAAAAAATGCTGAGTCACCGCTCTGAGTCCATTTAGACGGCTGGAAAGGATAAAGTGTGAAAACACTGTAAATATATGTAACTGCATGGACCTTGAACTAATGACTAAGGGGAAATCTGGACCTCGTGGCTGGACCAGATGGAAACCACTGGTTTAAGACACTTAAGGCCCTAAAAGTCCTCCTCCCTACTATTAACAGTTTTTTACCTTAGGAGCTCTCTTAAGGGCTAAGATGCTTTGTGAATAACCTTTATCTTTTTTTTTTTTTTTTTAAGATATTTTTGGGGCATTTTTAAGCCTTTAATTGATAGAACAGATGAGTGTGAAGGGGGAGAGAGAGAGAGAGAGAGAGAGAGGGAGTGACATGCAGCAAAGGGCCACAGGCTGGAGTTGAACCCGCGCCGCTGCGGCAACAGCCTTGTACATGGGGCGACTGCTCTACCACTAAGCCACCGACGCCCCGAATAACCTTTATCTCAACCAGAATCTAGTCTTAACTGTAAGAGGAAATTCTTAGAAAACATCAGGATTCAAAGAATTTTCTTAGAATTTCATCACTAGGAGCAACTCTTTGTACTCAGAAGCTTTGTGAATATGGCTGCAGGTGTTCTTGAATAGAAAGTTGTCAGCGGTAGTTGCTCCCTGCATACATTTTTTGAAATAAGTATCTAAATAATCAAAGTTCATCTGATTTTTTTACAATGTAATTCATCACATTATAAATATTATGTGGCCAACTCGGATTAAACTTGTCCACCTCCTGCATGTCACAATTCTTTACATGTTTGTTGGTAAGAGGAGAAGAGGAGAAAGGAAGGACGGGGGAAAAAACAGACAGATAAGAATTGAAGGGAAGAGAAAAGACAAACAGGAGGGAGGAGAAACGGGGGATTAAATAGCGGAGAAAAGTCAAAGGCGAAAGGGGAGATGAGTAGGGAGAGGTGCAGGGGTATATAGAGAGAAACTGTGGGGGAAATAAGAGAGGTAGGAGAGGAGTGGAGAGGAGAGCGGGGAGGAAAGGATAACAAGAGATGAGAGGAACAGAGAGGAGAGGATAATGGGGGAAGAGATGAGAGGGCAGAGAGCAAAACAGCGAGCGAGATAGAGACAGGGGGAGAGAGAAAGAGAGAGACAGACAGAGAGGTGCTAGAGAGCAGTGGTGCAGGGTCAGGCTAATTTGAATTTTAATTCACTGTGTGCCAGAGGGCGAAGTGGGAGACAATTTACCACCTGAAAATGGAATTTCAATTTGAGGTCGGGGACAAATTGAACTGAGATGTAGCTACAACATGCCTCTCGCTGCGCCGCCTCGCACACACACACTCACACACGCTCGCACAGATACAAAGGCACGCACACACACAGGTGCACAGACGCAGACACATGTCACACATACAGACAAAGGCAGACTATCACAGATGAACTCGCACGCACACATGAATTCAAACACTGCAGGAAACGTACACACATACAGACACGTAGACATACAATCAGGAAACCAAATATGGAACAGAGTGCAGAGCTAACACACGTGCAAAGACCGACATGTTCACATGAAAATCACATGTAAAACACACACGTAAAAAACATCTCACGCAAAACCACCTTCAATATTTTAAATCTTTCAGCTTTTGAGGTTCATACAAGTATGATTATATTTTGGCTCTGGGTTTCATGCTCCAGTGTTGCCGTACAACTGGAATCAGTGCAGAATACAGACAGGGCAAAGCTGGGTTTGTCTTGTTTGTTCAATATTAATGAATCAATCTAATCTAATGTCTTCATTTTAAAACTGTTTGGTATCATCAAACCTCAGAGCTAACACGATGTTTCTTGTACACTTTTGTTTTGGGATTGGATTTTTCAATTTAGCACAACAAACAGAGCCAGAGGATTTGTTCAGACTTAGCAGCCGCGTGTAACATCATTCATAATCTTATAAGGGAAGTAGCATTTTAAATTTGCCAGTATACTTTTGAGGGAGGTTGGTTTAATGTACTGCACATTAACACTGATATCAGGTTTTGTTATTGTTGTTGTTTTTCTTGCAAGCCTCCGTGGTGAACAAAGAATCAAAAAACAGAAAATTCTTGATGAATTGAAGTCATAGGGGGCTGCGTTTTACAACATAAAAACCATATCAAAACATCCATTTACAAACTCAAACACAACCTGTGCAGTGTAATCCCAGTCACACATATCCAGTCGTATGCTCAGAACTTCCCAAACAGACAGCCCTTTCTGACGGGGAACTGAACCAAGAGTGAAACGTATCTATTCTCTAGACTCCCTTAATAGAAAACAATGCTTTAACCTCGCTTAACACAGGAGCTGCTGGTCTACGACTGCCTTGGTCATTTTTTGTTTGTGTATTTGTGTGACTGTGGTGATTCCAAACTAATTCTTTAAAACAGCAGTCTGTAAACAGATGCTTTAATATACACTGCACAAAAAAAATTAAGGGAACGCTTAATTCACACATCAGATCTTGTTGAATTAATTATTCAAGTTGAAAGTCTTTCCTGATGTACACTGTATAATTTGTTGAAAACAAAATGACGTAACAACGATCAATGGACACCAAAACCATCAGGGGCGAATTCAAATTCTTCAATCTTCAATCACACCGAAAATCAAAGTAAAAAATTGAAATTACAGGCTGATCCAACTTGTGTGAATGTTATCACAGCAACTGATAATGTGACTCAGTAGTGTGTATGCACTCCTGACAACGTCTGGGCATGCTCCTGATGAGTCGGCGGATGGTGTCCTGAGGGATCTCCTCCCAGACCTGGATCAGGGCATCAGTGAGCTCCTGGACAGTCTGTGGCGGTACTTAGTGGTGTTGGATGCACCGATATAGAGGGCTGCATTGGGATTGGGTCCCGCCGGGTCCCGCGGGACCCAACCCAAATCTTGCGGGAGCGGGTGGTTTGAACTTTGCTGTGGGCGGGAACGGGCGGCTGAAAAAAACACTGCGGGATCGGGATGTAGCCTATAGCGACAGGATGGAGTTAACAAATGAAAGAAAAAAAGAAAAAGAAGAAGCTCAAACAAGGTCTGAAGGCGCACTGAGCCCTCTACTTCCCAGTGCGCTCAAAGCTGGCGCGTTTCATCTTCAGTATCCCCGCATCCAGTGCGCCTTCAGAGCGGGCCTTTAGTGTCTGTGGACGTATCTTGGAAGAGAGACGCACGGGATTGGGACCGCAGTCGGTCAGCAACATTCTCTTCCTCCACAGCAATATTATGGCCAAGTGATTCATTTGTTAAATTCATTCATTTCATTCGTTAACTTTGTTTATTTTATGTTATTTATTAGTGTTATTTGAGCCACTCACAGCCTGCTCTCGTTGCTATTTGTTAATTACATAGAGCCGTGATGATGCCGGTGTTATTGAGCATAGGCTTTATCTTTATCTCATTCATGTTTCTTATTCAGGTCTCTCTTAGAAAAGAGACCTTAACCTCAATCACTACGTGATTATATAAAGGTAGAAATATAAATAAAATACAAAGGAGGAGAATAGAATATGAATCAGCCTTTATTTAATTAAAAACTAAATTTTTTTCTGAGGGCATGGGGAGTCTCCATTCTCCATTTTGTATGTTGTGATATTCCCAGAAATCTATTGTTGATGTTGTTGTTGTGTGTGCAGTGCTCATATCCAACATCACAGCCGTTCATCTACTTCGCTGTTCATTCTTCTATCACACCAAACAGTCTGACGCTGAATACCTTGGGCTCTAGTTTCGCAGACCGGGTGCGGCAGAGGCGCAGCGCACCTGCGCTTCGCCAACTGGGTGTGGCCAGGCGGATTTTGTAAGTTTGGCACACTGTGCGCCCTGGCGCAGCTACTCCTCTATCCCACCTCCGTCCCTCCTACCGGCGCAAGTCGGAAAGAGGGAGGAGAGAAGGCGTGGAGTGGGTTTT
>NC_065517.1:19712491-19755696 GCF_006386435.1 Epinephelus moara
ACACACACACACACACACACACACACACACACACACACACACACATACGTACACTTTCAATTTTACATTCATGTGAGCAACGCCCTCCTAATGAGATACGCACACACACATTATGCTAAAACATGTATGCTCGCACACAAACAACCACACGTGCTGAACACAGACACTAATACAGTGTGTACAGCTGCAAATATGAATACATGTGCACATACACAATAGTTACACAACACATACATGTCGTTTCCAGCAGAGATAAAGGAGTGGATTTGTTTATTTATCAGTGATTAGGATGAAAGTGGGCAGTATCAATACGGACTTCAAGCGGCTGTGTGTGTTAGTGTGTGAGTGTGTGTGTGTGTGTGTGTGTGTGTGTGTGTTGGCAGTGAGTGAGAGCGTTTTTAGCTGAAAGACAATCTAATCAGCATAGCTGCCAACAAATTCAAATCTCATTAATATGCACTTATGGAAACTTCATTCACTTACAAGAGGGGTGCTTGTGTGCACGGAAGTGTGTGTGTGCTTGCGTGGTCAGCTAAACGCTAAGATAGCTACTATATGTATCTGTCAGTAGGAATTTGTGTGTGTTTTGGATAAAAGACAATCCAATTAGCCCAGATGCCAAAAAATGCAAATCTCATTAATATGCACTTATGAAACAGTCATTCACTTAAGGAAAGGTGCGCAGCGTTTGGATGAGTATGAGCGTGTCAATGTGTTGAACTCACCTCTACAGACTGTCTGCGTCTCCTCTTGGTGCTGAGGGCATTTGTGTTTCGGGCCTGTGGTGGGAAGATTTTCAAAAAAATGTAGTTTAGTTAATTTGATTTAGAAAGAAGAAATGAAAACATGGTTGCACCAGATTTGGAGAAACGCAAATTTCCATCTGTAGTCCTACACATAAGTAGGCGCAATAACTAAGAATAAAATTCAAGGTGCAACGCAGACTACAGTAAATCCATATGTCTGACATAATAAAAGCAGTATGTACACACTGCATTGTACAGAATAACTTCCTAAAAAAAGGAGTTGATACATTACTAGTTTTTCTGGGATGTTTCCTAGAAAAGATTCATCAAGGTTGATTAAGTTTGGGTTACCGAGTCTTTACAGGAGTCAAACTAACATGAACTGTTTCTTTTTGTGCCCAACGTCTGCTGATAACACTACACATTTTGTAAGTACATAGAGCCAGTGCAGACCGAAGGAGTCATTTTCCTTTACAGTGATTTATATATGTTCTACCTGATTCCCTACCACATAATTATAGTTTACAGTCATAGCATACGTTTTTTGCTGTTCCTTTACAATCTCTGCAAACAGAAAATAACACCTCTGTGAGCAAAAAGATGTCACTCCAACTGCGACTTCCAAACAGAGCTCTCAATTAAACCTCATGAAGGGAATGAAAATTGTTTTCAAAAGAAGTTATTTGTTTGTTAAGATCTTCCTGGAGCTGTCTTATCTCCCTGCAGGATTTCTTTTATTGTTTTGCAGCTGTGTAGCTCCCCTATTTACTCTGTGCATTGCATTGTGGGACAGCCGTGTACATCAACAGCACCCTCAAAAGTCAAGCTAATTTAGTGCTCTGTTCTTGAGTATATAGATTTGGTCAGTCTTTGTTTTGCAGGTCAACAGTTTTTGAAGAATACCCAGGGTGTTAGTTTTGTACACTTCCAAACAATCAGTTTCAATTAATTCTACTGTAACCAGACTCAGAGAGTCTATTAGTCAGTGCAGATCAGCTGAACATATGAGGCATACTGTGATGGCCGTGCCCACAGCCACCAAAAGGTGGAATGATTCCCATTCTCACCCACACCATTACCACATGTTCAGTTACCTTTAATTTTCAGTCACTTAAAATACACACACCAGTTTTTCTAAGTTTAAAATCTATTAGCACTTTGACATCACACTGTTTTCTAGGTGAAGCACGCACATTAGTGATGTTACGCTCAAGCCAGTTTGCTCGACACAGTGTTGATCTTTTGAAGCGCAAGTGTTCCGAAGCAGTGTTTCGATCCCTGCTTCGGCACGGCCACAATCACGTGACTACCGGGAGCGAGGCCTCGTTACAGGCAGTCTTGAGGCTTTTCCAGGTCTTCCACTTAGATGCAGTTCTGACACACAGCCAGCAGATGTCACTCTTCTGACTATATGAAATGCTTCGAAGCAGTGTGTCATTCTTGAAGCAGGTGTGTCAAAGTGGTTCAATGCTTCATGAAGCTTCGATTTCACCATCACTAACGCACATTTAGTTAACATTATTTTGTCATTTTGCTATTTGCTTTTGTAAGTTATTAAATCGTTTTGTCTTTGAGTTACCTGAAGTCACTTCCTGGTTGGAGTTGGGCAAAAGATGGGCAGAGGGCGGAGCCTGGTTTTATGCAGAAGGCCATCCCACGGAACGAACTAAGAGCTGTGACATCATGGGGGGGATTATGGGTTTCTTTGAGTTTGTCTTAAGTATTGCCTATGTAAGTTCTCCCCTTTGTGTTTAATTTGGTCTGATCAGTGAGTATATATGTTGCCCCACTGATTCATTGTGTTAGGTCTGTTTGATAAGTTACTGCGTAGTTTTGTTAGCCTTATTTGTCAGTAGAGTGATGTTTTGTTGACCTCCTTTAAGGGTTCTATCACTCAAATTCTGTTATCTTTAGTCATTCGCTTTGCAAAATGTATTTTTTGGAAAATAAACCCACCTTTTCTGAACTTTAAACCTGTGTTTTTTTGTGCTTTGACAGCTTGGTCTACAACACACACAACTAAACACATTTAAAGAACTCAAGGCTACTTTGAGAGCACAGAGAGCACTTGGGTTCGGCCAAGGCCAAATGCCCTGTCTCACAATGTTAACAAAAGCAAAAAAGAATTCCTGTAACTGTGAGTCAGATCCACTCCAAAATTGAAAGGTTTAATCCTTGGCTCATGTTACACACTTCTGCCAAGTTTCATGATAATCAGGCCAGAAGTTTTTCCATAATTCTGCAAACGAACAAACTAACCGAACGGAAAACAGAACCTCCTCCTTGGCGGAAGTAATAAAGTATCCAATAAGAAATTAGGTAACCCTTTATTGGGAGAGTTTGCCTACAGACAACATTTCAACAGCATATTAGTCAATGTGCATGTTTTGATAATAAATTAGTTGAACTTTGAAATTCATGCAACCTATGCTGCACTGGTTGTGAGAATAGTTCAACAGAATTATTCTGAGAATAGTGAACTGTCACATTAATCTATACATAATCTGTTAATCATCTACAGCAGTGGTTCCCAACTGGTCCAGCCACGTCTAGATTTCTCCTTTGTCATTAGTTCAAGGTCCACACAGTTTAATACATTCAGCATCATACTTGCATTTGACCACGTTGTTGAGCTGGTTTGCTGTCTCTGTTAAGTAGCTGTCTGTTTGTCACTTCCTCTACGGCAGGAAACAGCACTTTAAAATAAAAGTTCTGTGCCAGAAATTCACGCGACTTCAAAATAAAGTGGTTTTTTTTTGTTTTGTTTTTTTAACAAACTTACAATATGTGCGTAAGTCTCTTGCGGTCCATTCAAAATGGACCCTCGACCCATTTTTGGGCCGTGACCCACCAGTTGGGAACCACTCATCTACAGAATAAAGTGAAACAGCTAAATTGTTGAATCTCCACTAATGAATTATTGTTGTTATTTGGTTGTAAACTGAGCTCTTCCTTAAGGAAATTTCTACTTCCCGTATAATTAGTAACAAATCACAAAGTTCTTTCTAAGAAACTTCCTAGAAATTATTAGGAACTTACAGACCTGTCAAAAAAAGCACTGGATAAGGAAGTGAGTCACAGCTTAAATGTACAAAGATGAAACTGAACCTGCTGGCCGACTGGTGAAGCTCCGCCCACTGCCAACAATATGGTCCCAGTGTCTGCCAGAGTGCTGAAGGACAGGCTGATCTCCGTGCCGACCGCCAGCGAAAGGCCACCCAGCTCCATGTATCCGGGCTTAGAGAAACTGACTGTGTACAGGTTCTGTGAGACAGACATGAAATAGTTGCAGTCAATGTACATTAGGGTGGGGGAAAAGAATCGATACAGCATAGTATCATGATATTTTGCGTGGCAATAATGTATCAATACAAGAAATCCAAGTATCGTTTCTTTTATTATATAGCTTATTGATATTGTGACTAAAAATTTAACTGTGGTAGGATACTAGACTAACAAAGTCCACTAGAACCATTTTGCTGCAATAAAAATGGTGACATTAGATGAACAGACTGTTAAATACTATTAGACTTAACAAAAGTTTTCTTTGTGGACACAATTTGCAGTTGAAAAAAGGTATTAAATCACAATGTATAGCAATATATGTTGTCGCAATACTCAGCACATCGCAAAAACACAATAATATTGATTCCCAGCTGATCCCCTGATGTTATTGTATGTTAGTATACCTCAATGACTGGATAAATTAGTCTTAAATATTACAAATCATAGTCAGATGGAAAAGTAAAAGAAAGATTTGAAAAGCAAAAGTAGTGAAAAAAATAGTTTGGTTGATGAAAAGTACATGATCAGACTAAATTCCTGCTCATGCTTAAGTCAAGGTTTTACTCTCAAAAAGAGACAACTTTTAGATGCATGCTGCTTTACAAAAACTATCAAATGTGTCCTCATCCACTTCTCATTACTTGGACTGCAAAGTGGAAATATTCACTCACATACACACTCACACAGAAACCCTCATCCTTGTAGCATAGCAGAGTGGCTGTGAAGGAAGAAAAAAAGATAAGAGGAACAGAAAGACTTTCCCTCTACATACATTCAACCCTGGGCCTTTATAATCCTCCATACAGTCTTTACATACTCTGCGCGCATGGCTGCATGTTTGTTCAAATGAAAAGCACCAGTGTATAGAAATCTCAGTGAATGCTTTGTATGGCTTTAAAATCTCTAAAGTAGATTCAATGCACAAGTATATGTGTTTGTGTAAGTTAACATGAATGACACAAACAGAAAAGGCGACTGAGGAAGTGTGTGTGTGTGTTCAGAGTGTATAGATTCATTCTAAATAGAATAGAAAATGAAAAAGCCATAAGAGAGTTTGAGCTGATAATTACATTTTCCAACCTTCACTCGCTCACACTTTCTCTGTTTTTCTATTTTATGTTTGACAGAAAGAAACCTTCACTTCCTGAATACAGTAAGGTATGAAAGACACAGAGTGAATAGAGTGTGACCCAGAGGAAGAGGTCAATCAGGTTATAAATGTCATGACCAAAACTCGTTTATACTGTACATTCGTTTTCCATGTACGCACTCACTCACCTTCTATCCACGGACATTCTGACATGTTTAAACACATATACACATGTGATAAATCACTTATATATTAGTATGTTACCCTGCAAGTGGACGATCTCCTATACAGAGAGGTTTTGGCATATCTGTATTTTGCAAATACTGTACTGCAGATGGTTAATTTTACATATGTGCCATACTCTTCTAACTCTATTGAGAAGTATTTCGCTGCTGATAAGATGGTTCATTCATCAAACTTGGCTGTCTATGCAGTATAAAGATGAAAAGGAGCTGTGGCCTTCCCATTTGCTCAAGAGGTAGAAAACCTACAAGTGCCAAAATGCACTGTGCCGCACTGGACCAATAACGCTCCCACTGGTGGGTGATGTAACGTGAGCTTGTCCGTTTTGACACAGGTAACAATGTGGTAGCCGACTGGTGACAAACAAACTCGAATTACAGTTAAAAGGTAAGCTAAAATGACATTTTATGTGAGAAATGGGCAACTCAGTACAGGAGACAGTGTGGCGCCCACTTCCTGTTCACAAATTTACATATTACAGCTAAACAGTGCACTAAAATATGTTTCTGAAGAGATTTTAGGTGAGAAATGGGCAACTCAGTACAGGAAACAGTATGACACTCCTGCTGGTGGACGTTGTAATGCAAGCTTGTTGGTTTTGGACATAGATAACAATATGGTAGCGGGTTGGTAACAAATGATAAATGGACCTGCACTTGTATAGCGCCTTTCTAGTCATCTGTCCAAAGCGCTTTTTACACTTCCAAGTCACATTCATCCATTCACACACACATTCACACACTGGTGGCCTAGGCTACCATACAAGGTGCCACCTGCTCCTCAGTTTTAACACACTCACACACCAATAGAACAGCTATCAGGAGCAATTTAGGGTTCAGTATCTTGCTCAAGGATACTTTGACATGTAGAGTGGAGGAGCCCGGGATCAAACTGCTAAACAATCTCAAATTACAGTTAAAGGGTAAGCTAAAATGTTTCTGAAAACATTTTGGGTGAGCAACAGGCAGTTACTTCCTGTTCCCAAATTCTCGTATTACAGCCAAACAGTGCACTAAAATATGTTTCTGGAGACATTTTAGGTGAGAAAGAGGCAATGCAGTGACAGAATCTTGGTTTATATGTGATCAGCAATGCCTACTTTTACTTTTTGATCGGAGTTTGAGAGAAGGGGAGAGGTAGGCGGGTCTCTCTCTTGATCGATTTCTATACTCTTTGTGTCTGTGGTGGCGGACATACCAAAATGCAATAAATAAAATGTTGCCTTTCATGACACAATAAATAACTAAATAATAAAATAATACTAATATAACAAAAAAATAAATATTCAGTGAATAAAATTCTATGTAAAAAGTAGATGTGTGTGGCTAGACGGACAGGAGCCACACTGAATAGGCTATTTGAAAGAGGTGAGTTTTGAGGCGGGATTTGAAAGTGGAGAGAGAGTTGATGCTACGAATGTCCGGTGGGAGGGAGCTCCAGAGGCAGGGGGCAGAGCGGCTGAAAGCTCTAGACCCCATAGTGGTCAGGCGGGCTGGCTGGACAGTGAGGTGGATGGAAAAGGAAGACCTGAGAGTGCAGGTGGGGGTGTGGATATGTTAGAGTTGGGAGAGGTACAAAGGAGCTAGGTTGTGGATGGCCTTGAAGGTGAGGAGTAGGATCTTGAAGTCAGTGCTGTATTTAACTGGAATTTGTAGTCTGAGCAACAGCTGTAGAGCCAGCTAAAATCATTTCAATCATCATTTCAGCTGAGAGACGAGCAGGAAGATCTGGGCGCTGGTGAGACTGAGGGAAGTTTAACATACTTCATTTACACATATTACCCACATTGCTATGATAAATTGCTGGTTAAAAATCGGCTTAGCATCCCTTTAAAATATGAACTAGTGAGAAACATTAAAGAAATGTTACAGTGCATCTTCAGTATGTCTATAAATGCAAGTAGACAGTCACACCTCTGTAATATAATCTGACTGTTTTGAGAGTGTAAATACACTGTAGAGCTATAAAACCTTACCTCTACATTACATCCTTTAGTGACTCCTGTATAATCTGAACTGCTGAGGAGATTATAAGGAGTCCTGGAGACCTCAATCTCCCGAAGACAGCCAGCGTACCGCTTCAGCGTGACCTCTGACCTATAAAGAAATGATGATAGTTTTAATAAAGAGCATATACAGCTGAAGACAATTCAAACTCCATGGAATTTCCTCTCTCTCTGCAGTGTAGTATAATTTCAAAAAAGCTGAATTACTGCAGCAGTGAAGCTATTGCATCATGTATCCAGAAGCAGAGTGACGGTTGGACGTCAAAAATAAGAAGAACCTGAATATGCCGTTTGTCCATATCTATATATCTGATTTGTTATATAATTAGTTTTTGCGTCAATCTTTGCTCAGGTTACAGTATTACTCACAAGGGAAGGAAAATAACACATAATGTTGGGCTGTGATCATACTGAACATGCTATTAGCAGTTTGATGCACCTCTGTAATCGTTCTCAGTGATTTAGGGTTTTATTTTTGTAACTCAGCAAAAACTGTTGCTTGCAGTGCTACAAAAAACAAATCAGTAGAGACACTTAGCTCTGCGTCTGAAACACAATTTGAATCTGGTTATGGCAATGATGCCTGTGAGGCAGGGTCATAAATGTGAGGAATTCCACCTAAATGTTGCTGAACAGACAAACGTCAAATTCAGATTAATAAAGACAGAGAAAGTGATTTCCAGCCGCTGTGTGGAGGAGCAGGAGCCCTCAGGGGGATCAGCCAAGATACAAACAAACACACACACATTCACTGTGGGCTGTACAGCATCATCAGCATGGCTAGCCTCATGCAGAGGGCAATATATGATAAATATTTACTATATGTCTGATTATGAGATGTGTTGATTTATTTATTTATTTACCTGGCTGTCATGCTGTTAAGACAAAATGTGATATTAAAACATTAGCACACTTCACACAACACAGTGTCAACTAATGACTCATGTACACTGGATTCTGGCACATGATTCAATGACAAGACTGGTAGGCGAAAAAAGTTGTAACTGACTGTGAAGAGGCTGATTGTTTTTGGTCAACAACTAAATCAGGGTGATAAAACAGCCTCAGCAGCTTAATTTTACAGCAATAAAGTGTCTACAGAAGTTTTTACATCATGAAATGTCATTAAATATAATAAGTAAGACTAATTTCCATTGTCTACAAAATTTTAAAGATCCTTCCTTCACTTTTAATGCAAAACACATCACTCTTTATTAAATACTGCTGATATATGATGGCCTTCTTTACAATAAATTCATGCAAAGTGTATGTGAGTGTCTTAATGTGCACATTGATATGTTAAAACTTTGAGTGTGCACCTGTAGTTTCCAATAGTTGGCAGCCCTCCAAAGTAGATCTTCTGGTTTTCCCTGAGGTTCAGACCAGTAGCTGAACCCTGAGACATGGCCACTATCTTCTCCTCGGCACCGCTGTCGATGTCCACTACGCTCACCGTGGCTTCGTAAACAGTTAAAGAGACATGAATATAAACAGGCAGGCAGAGATAATGTACTTTGAAAGTGAAATCTATTTTAAAAACATAATATTTGTGGATTTTAAATGCTACTTGAAATTGTCTATTGTGTATAGAAGTTATGAGAATGTTTATTCATGTGCATCAGTATTTCTTGAAGAGATATCCATCTTAATGGGACTACCTGTTTAGGCAAAGATAAATATGTAAAGTCCTATGTAATCTAGATTATTATAATGTAAACTGCTTTAGTACAATTTGGTTTTGTAGTTTATTTCAGATCAACAGTCAGATTTCTTTCACATGGATCCAGGCAGACAGTGGATTGCAAACCTGATTTCATTTTAGTGGATGAGAGTAGGACAGTAAAGTTAGGTGAGGCCAGCAGAGAATACCAGCTACCGTAACTGTAGATGGCACTAAAATATTTAACTTTTTGACATCCTCATGCGTGTTTTGATGTTTCGGTTTTCCCGTGCAGTCTAGAAGGTGATGTCCACCTGCCTGGATCCATGTGAATACAACATTAGCCTAATATTTTCCTGATGTAGACTCTTGTTGTTGTGCGTACCTTGTTTCTTGTTCCGTGACATGGTGAGAGACTTCCAGCGCCCATCATTGTGGCGGTTAGCTGATAGGGCACTGCCAACTCCTGAACCAAGGTCAAAGTTCACCTTCACCTTCCCCTCTGACAGCTCAAGGGACATAAAGTCTTTCTACAGAGACAACCAAGAAGACAGTGTTGTGAGGTTCTGACAAGTAAAATCCAATAACAATCCAATAACAGTATTGTGCAGCGATATAGGTTAAAAGGTTGATTTACATGTTACATTACTCCCTGTCAAACTCTATTAGGAGCTCCACCTTTTCAAAATAAATCAAACCCTATATGACTTGACCATGTGGGAATTTAATTTGAAAGGATACACAGGAAGTGGCCACGCTCAGCAATCAGACAGGAGTCACGTTAATTTCCAGGGCTGGTACCTGTGGTTATTCCACAGGCTAGTTAATAACATGTCGGGCAGGAAATCCAAAGTGTGGGATCATTTTGAGAAGGTGAAGGACGAACCCAAGGTGATATGTAAACTCATCTTCATTGGTCGACTACAAACATGACGTATCATCTGAAACATGGAAGTAGCTACATGCCCATTAGCCCACAGCGTCATTAACAGGCGGCTCGCTCAGTGTGTGACGTGCACTTGTAGATAAAATATAGGCCTATATTAATGAAGGTTCATTAGTACGGTTTTGTATTTCTCTGTAATGTAGCACAGTGTTAACAATGTTACTGATACTATTCTTTCTCACACCTTCAACTCAAACCATTGTGTTGCCCCGCCCAAAATATATAATTTAATAATTAAATTGATATTGTAAACATGCGGGCTACTAGTTGTTTAATAATTAAATTGATATTGTAAACATGCGGGCTACTAGTTGACTAATGGCCCTAAATGACGACTATTGGTTAACTAGGAACATTTCTAGTCGGGGCAGTCTGATTAGAACTGAGGCAAAAAAACAGATTGTAGCCTGCACAGTCTTTGATTACAGGCTTGCCTCAGTTTCACCCACCGCTTTACATGTGTGTTAAAAACCTTGAGTTCTGTCATTTTCTAATTTTGAGATGACAGTGCATTCCACAGTTGTATACCTCTTACTGAAACACTCAAGAGAGAATTGTAACTCTTGCTCCACGAGTGCTCCATGCACAAACTGTCCATTTTCTAAATATCTCATCAGAGTGACAGAGACGCTAAACAATCCTGCCTGTTCTTTACTGCTCTGAAAATGTAGGCGAGCAACACCGTTCCGTGGACAATCAATGAGATTCAGATGCTCCTCTGCATCATTGGTGAAGAGGAAAAAGAGCAAGAATGATAACAACCCTATTTTTATTTAAGGTCACTGTCTGTGGTGGAAACGCAAACCATATCCAGGTTTTAGGTGCATGTCTGTAAAGGTTACGCACAGGTTCCATACCAAAAGTGTTTGGTGGAAACATGGCTTTACATGGGTTAGAATCTTTAGGGTTTCACTTCGTTGCATACATACCATATCATCAGTTGCCAAATACATGAGCAGGGATTCAGAGGAAAACGTGCGGAACTTGAAGGTCACGGTGGACACATTGGGGTTCCACCTGGTGGGTCGTCCTACTGCGGCGTAGCCCTCGCCATCCAGCTGAACTATCCCTTCACCATCTGAACGCTGGGGGCTAAAAACACAGATAAGAAATAGGCCATTTTACTTTTTTTTAACTGTGAAAGAAGTTTAAAATGTCACAAAAATAAACTGAAAAGTAGTGAAGATGATGAAGTGGCCTTTTTGAATATTAAAAAGTATATAAGTAACGTGAAAACTTTGTGAATAAGTGTTTGCGTACCTGACAACACATCCCTTACAGTCTCCCTGTCTCTCTCTGTAGTTCCACAGTCCAATAGGTTTACCATCCAAGAAGGTCTCCCCCATGCAGCCTGTGAATGTCGTTGATCGTACTGCGTCTGCTTTCTGAAACATGGAAGAGGGAAAGAATGAGAAAAAGAGAGACAGGTTTCCTGATGTTGTTTCACACAGACCCAAAGCGACAGACAGCTACCTTGACAGTGCCGAGTATTCCTCCCACAAACAGGTAGGCGTTCTGGTCGACGTCCAAGATGGTGTAGGTTGTGGGCGAGTTGGCACTGGCTGGGGTCGGCATCATACCAGCCATAGAGCCTTCCAGAGGATATACTGATATGGTGCCATTCAGCCCATTACTGGAGACAGAGAGAGGGAGAGAAGGAGAGGGAAAGTGTGAGGGTTTGATGTTATTTTGTTTGCTTTTCTGTTTTTCCTGGAAGACATTTGCAATGACTGAAGACGCTGGAGCCACTTGGAATCAGTTTTTATGAACTCTATGTGGTAAAGATGAATGATAGAAACACGGAGTGCAACCAGTTTGTAGCAGTGGAACCTCTGAGCTGTAAAGTGAAATTAATCTCCCACCTCGGAGTTTGTTTTCAAAGCAGGAACAGCATTTCTGCGTCGTGTAGGGGAACATTTTTATGACTTATAGTCCGTGTGATCCCATTGGAAAACACATTTGGGAAATCTCTCAGATGGTAATGCATGGCGCAGGTGGGACGTCTGCTTGGTGTGAATGGGTCTCGTATTGGATGGTCTGTATACAGCGTCGCTTTACCTCTCACAGAAAAAAAACTAGATCTACTAGATTACACAGTATCTATGTAATGATGTGCCACAGGCTGTCAGGGCTGCAAACTCTTGATTTCCCAAGCGAAACGACATGTTTTCCTCCACGGCATGAGTGAAATGATGTCCTGTGGTTGTTGTGTTGTGTGTGCTGACACTATTGGTTGTTGCTGGTTAGATTAAGTTGTAGTGGGAGTACTGTAAATAAAGTATTTTATACAGAACATCAGTACCACAACATGATGATACAGAAGCAAAGTATGACACATGTCTAATAAAATTTATGTTTTACATTTGAAATGTAGATTCTCTCTGTCAAGACAATATTGTAGTGTATCTTAGTTTTTAAGAAAGAGAGGGGGGTAACGATCCATCAGTCTGGATCGATGTATTGATTAAATGATCAACGACCCAGTGCCATCGATGCAAAGTGAAAACATCAATCCATTTTGTCATCATTAGGGTACGCCTTCATTTTGAAAGTCTACGTCACAGTCAAACAGCAGCAGGCAGACGGCAAGCAGCCAAGAGAAAGATAATGAGGATAACATTATTTACTCGGAGATACGTACTGTATGAGAAATATTTGGGATTTTGGAGAAAATAAGGGTTTAACAGACAGAGCACATGCCACACATGAACAATGCCGTTACGAGATAAGACATAACGTATCTGTCTGGGCGGGCATCTCACTCCGCTAACTTCTCACGACAGCAACGTTAGCTAATCTGTTTCAACAATGTTCAGCTGAATAAATGTTCATGCAGGCTGAAATTCAAATGTGCTGTTCTGTCAGAAGGTGCAGTGACTTAAACCATTTGTGAGTATGAACAACGATAACGTCACATGTAATTTAGTAATGTATGAGTAGAGGAAAAAAGTCCGCTAGCCACTGAGCTAATTTATGCAATGTAAACATGCTTAAGCTAATAATGGGCAAAAAACAACTGTTTTGACCACAGTTATTACTGAGCTGGATTTCATACCATTGTTAACTGATGTTGCTGTTAATCCATGTTTAATGGCATTTTGCCTTCAGGACTTTAAGCCAGATAGACCTGAAGTTTTAGGGAAAAGATGATGGTTTGGGTTGAAATGAAAAGGTTTCTACCAGAAAGGACTTTCTGGCAGAAAGCTCCAAAGGTTAACTAATCCCATGTGCTGTTTTATGTGTTAGTGGAGTCAGTTTAAAGGAAACGGTTACATTACATTATTTCTGTGCTGTTTTTATCTTTGCCAAAAGCAAAAAAAGAAAGGGGTGGCAGCTTCTGCTGTAACCAGTTGTGTTAAATGGGCATATGAAATTGTCTCATATCAATCACTGGCCCCACAATCGCATCAAATCAAAATCGTATTGTAGATTTCATAGACAGCATCCAGATGAGATTTCATAAAATACCTTATCTTTGTCTAAAGAATCAATATAATATTGTATTGTGATGAAGCTGATGATTTACACCCTCACTACTTTAGGTAATAACACTGAAGATTATGATTTAAATAAATGCCCGTTAAGTTGCTATGTGTCATGAAATGAGGTGACACAATGGGGACTGAGCCTATGTCACACTGATGAAAGTACTGCAATATTTTATGTGTGCAGTATTATGTGTGCAGCTTGCGCACAAGACCAGCAAAAGCACGTGAACACACATGAACGCGGTGCCCACGTCTCACGGTCTCACGCAAGCGCGCACATGTGAGCACGGTGTACAGAGAGGCAGTTAGAGCTACAGGCTACAATGAGGCTAAAAACAGAGTTCAAATGACGTTTTTCCAAACAACTTTTTATGTCGGGGCTTCAGGACACTTGGATCACTACGGACGAGCAGTATGGAGATATTTTGTGGTTTCAACTATGTGTTTTTGGACATTTGAATCTGGGGCGCCGTCAGCCTGCATTAGGTGGAGTTATCTTGCTACCCACTCTCCCCTTGGATCTCCGCAAGTGTTGTGAGGACTCTAAAACTTCACCTGAGCCTCCATCGGCATATAGGTGAGTAGATAATGAATGAATTTTCATTTTTGGTTGCACTATCCCTTTAATGCTAATGCAAATCCAACATTACCTGCTGCTGTTGCTTCAAATTAAAAGCATGTAACGAGTCTAACACAAGTTGACTTTTATTATGAAGTAGTCACAGGAAATGCAATATATTTTTCAGTGAGCCTTGCACTTACCGCTATCGTTCATTAAAAAATGTGTCTACAAAACAAGACAATGGTCATTTTCAGCATTTGTTGACAGTGGTTGAGTTTGAAATGAGGGATGCAATTAATTATCGGCCGATAATAGGACACTAATTATTATGCATCATTCCAATAATCAAAATTATAACCAATAAATAGCTCAGATAATACAAGACACTACATTTTAGCCTTTCCTACCCTCAGGTGTACATAAACTACATGTTATACACTCTTTTTTTGAAATACAAAAATGTGAAATTATCAGTTATTGTATCGGTTATCTGCCATGAGGAGCAGGTCATTATTGGTTATTGGTATCAGTTAAAAATGTCCATATCGGTGCATCTCTATTTGAAATATTACACGATCAAATCAGCAATTAAACAAAAACGAGCAGCCTTTTGAAGAACTCTGTGACCTGTGGTATGAAACCACATTTGCTGTTACCACAGTAACTACAGGCGTCTCCAAAATAACCAGGACATATTTTTTTTTGCAACTGCAACTTAAAAAAGCTCACAATGATGATACGAACAAATAATAAATAATAAATATTTCAAGTGCAGAGTATTTGGGTTTTTGAATCACCATGTTTTGTTTAAACGTAAAATCTAACATACATATTGTCCATAAATACTGTACTGTGTGTCTGCATCTAACTAATAGGTTGCTGATGTTTATCATTGAATGGACATGGAGATCCAGTAAGTGCTTCACATTTCCATGTCAGTGTATCTGTCCGTTTGCTCTACAATGGATCTCCTTTGTGATGCCACTCTCTAACATTGTAAGTTCAATTTGAGGATGCATGTATTGCATATGTATGTATGTCTGAATATAATGTAAGTGCACAAGCTGTGTGTCATTACTATGCTCCTCAAGGTTCCTTCTCTTCCAAGGTGAAACGTAAGATGTGACTATTCTTTGTGCTGCAGCCAACATCTGTGTTGGCATTGGAAGCCAGTTTGTTTGAGAAACACTGTAAACATGTAAGAGAAACAAAGCATGTGCATGTTTGTGTGTGCAGATGTCTCACCGAGATGCCTCTATTCTGTGCCAGTTCCCATCATGGATGGTGTGATGAGGATATTCGACCCTCCCCACACCTGAACCGACGTCCCAAAGGAAATAGACCTTCCCCTTACGCATCTCCAAGGCCAGGAAATCAACCTGAAACACACAGAAGAAATGAATGTACCGTAGATAACCTGTTTTTGAAATGTGACACTGAGCTCTGTATTGCTTGAGATAAATCATCATGTCAACAAAGAACTGAAGAGAATAAAGAAGGAGAGAAGGAAGAGAGATAAATGAAGATACACAGAGAAGGCCAACCTACTGATGTTATTTAGGTTTGATGTATTTTATCCAGGAAAAATAATTTAATTTTAAACCTTATACTTTAGTTAAACACGTAATCCTGTAAAGGGCCAATGTATTTACAGTAGAGCCGCATCATGAAGAAAGAAAATGAAATTAATTTGCAATTTTTTTCATAATCAAATCATCATTTTAATATTTTCTTTAAGCAAAAAAGCCAAACATTCACTGGTTGAATGCTTCTTAATGCCTGGTTCACACTACACGACATTTTTGTCTGTTCGGATGGTCACTATGTCAGATTATGCAACTATGGAGTCGTAAAATCGTGCTGTGACATGGCCGACAGACATGACAGACTACACGTTGGTCCACGACCAATCATAGCTGGTTGTCTTTCACAACTTGTGTGATGTCATCGTGTTATTCTTGTCCTATTTTTTAATTATTATTACTATTATTCCAGTCACTATAGCTGTTTCTGTACCAACCTAAATGTTACTGTAGTAACGTAAAAAGTGCCAGCAGATGGCAGGAGATACATTTGAAGTACCGCATGCAAACTATGCAAGCCACTGAATCCTCCTCAACAAGTTCCTGCAAATGTTTCACAATAAAAGCCTTTTTAGAAACTGAAGGGATTCTCTCAACTGAAGTTATAATGGGCTTTTAATTTGAAAAAGATACAGGAAGTGTTAAGTTTGAAATGATGGCGCGATGCATAAACTTTGACAGGGGCAGAAAAAATGTTAAAAAATATAAAAATACAGAGGGAATAAAAAATAACAGCCCGTTTATAATGTAGTCTGTTTCAAATGAAGCTGGTAGCCTCTGCAGTTGTGGTGAGTAAAAGCCCCGACACTGCTTTTTAATTTTACTCCTTTATATCCTCCATTATATAGAAATAACACTCTTTGCTAGCTTGATGCTGCCAGCATTTTACCTCTTTACATCCATAGAGTAAATACCAAAAAGGACACAGTGTTGTTACCATACAGTTGCCCACGGCAGCACATGTACGCCAGTGCATGTATTAAATGTGTACCGCATAAATGTTGCAAAGCAATAAAGTGGGGGGTCTCACAAGAGACAAATTAAATGTCCTTACTTAAGGTCCCAAGTGTGTAAAGCCAGGGGAGTTACCCTTGAAATGTGATGGGAATGATGACAATGGTGATGGAAAACCTTGGAGGACATGCCTCTAATCAAACACTTTATGATGGTGGTAATGTCAGCAATGTAACCAGAAATTGAGTTGAGAGGAGAAGCTGGTGAAAGTAGCTTTGTCAGCAGTGGATTTACCTTTTACCCTTAACTAAGGTTTTATTTAGTTGCCTCCAGGCCTTTCACTCTGACGTTAATGTGCATTTTGAAAGACTGCATGGTTATCTGATCGCAGATAAAACAGGTCAAGCTCAGGTTTAAACTCGGGCAAGATACGCATACTGATCATCTGGACTCACAAAGCTCAACCAGATGTCGTCAGATAAACATCTGGCCATCAGCTGTGAATACAGTGTGTATCTAACTAAGCAGATAATAAACTTTCATTCACTTTGCTATTCAGCAGAGTTTTGCTTGTTGGAAATTGCATAATGCAATGCCTTGCATTTGCTCCTAAAATGACAGAACACAGGAGTTATGCAACACGGTTGGTGGTGATGCAAAAAGATGATGATTAATAAGTACCCACATTCTCAATTTATTACTTATTATAGAGAACCTTATAGAGTATTTATCATGCAGGAAATAGTGAATGAGCGCACAGCGGTGTGGCTTCACACCCATTCCTGCTCTATTCTGAGGGTACAAAGGCTGAAGTTTTCTCCATCTGTCTCTATAAGTGGATTTTCACAGGATCTTGCTGTATTTTGATTAATGGCTGTATTACTTATGTATGAGCCAAAAAAATTAATAAGAATTTTGAGCATATGCTCTCATCTGGATGCTGTCTCTGGTGCACACACACATACACACACGGCATTATTATTCATATAGTATTATGCACAATTAGAGATTATTAGGGAGTCACATTTGAAGACACAAATGACACACATATACACACACACAGCTACACACACTTATCTTTCTAGTCTCTCCAGGGTAATGGCGATTATTCATTAGCACAGATCACAGGGCAGCATCGTTATTATTCAACTAGCATTACACACTATTAGTGAGATGGTAGAGGTGCGCGTGCACACACACACACACACACACACACACACACACACACACACACACACAGAGCATTACTATTCATACAGAATTCTTCACTATTAGAGAATATTAGTGAGCGACACACACACAAACACACACGTGCATGCGCGTTCAAGACTTCCCAGTCAGATGAAGCAAAGCAGTGATTTCTCGGGGGAAATCAGGATAAAGCAGATAGCAACATAAACTTGTTGTTAATTGCTTCTGCTCCTAAGGACACACACACATATTCATAAGCACGCACCCAC
This sequence comes from Epinephelus moara, assembly GCF_006386435.1. Taxonomy (NCBI): domain Eukaryota; kingdom Metazoa; phylum Chordata; class Actinopteri; order Perciformes; family Serranidae; genus Epinephelus; species Epinephelus moara. Next base: position 19,730,514 of record NC_065517.1, read on the forward strand.
ACACATGTACACACAGGGATTATCAGTGATACCTTAAAACAGCAGGTTGCTATGTTTATAGGGGTGTTAGTGAGTAAGTGTCAAGAAGTATTAATTATTCTCATATTAGACAAATCACTCTGGGAGTGTGTGTAGTCCATGTGTGTGTGTCTGAGAGAGAGGAGTGCAAGTGTGCATGTATACTTCTGTGCGCGTGTGTGCGTGCCCTTAGAAAGCAGGCATTTTCAAGTATGATAAATGCTACACAATATATAGCCCCTCAACATTGTATTAAATATGATTAATGATTTAATATGAAACATTTAAAAAATGTGAAAATGTCAACTGGATTTTCTGTTTGGTTCGCAATAATACCAGAGCCATATACGGACAAAGTTCAGCCATTTTTTTCTCAGGGAGCCACAAAGACATATTAGTTACCCAAACACACGTAATGAGTGCTTATATACAACAATTCATTCGTGTTTTTTTTTCAAATACAACTCTGAATGATTCCTTTAGGTTGCTGCATACATGATGTATCACAGTTGAGGACCAACTCCTGGCAGTCCCCTGCCTTGTGAGAACATTTTTGAAATTTTGGCCAGATGAAATGAAAAAAACAAACAAACAAAAAACAACAACAACAAACAAACTAGAAAACCGCCTCACAGTTGTGCGCCTCCATTAACAAGTCAAATTGCAGTTCCAGTTTACATCCATGTCTGTAGCCATGACAGTTGACAATGCTTCAAATATGGGTGAAGTGGGCGCCCAAGATTTGTGTCACCGCAATTCAGTATCTGACCAAATATCTCTCCTGTTCCTGATTAATGATGTTGAATAATGGCCAGAAAAGTGTTTTTATGATGTCACAGTGAAGGTGACCTTTGACCTTTTGGATATTAAATGTCATCACTTAGATATTTGTGTGAAATAGTGTCATTATTACTGTATGAATTCTTGAGTTTTGGCCAAAAACATATTTTGTGCGGTGACAGTGACCTTGACCGTTGACCAGCAAATTCTAATCAGTTCATCTCTGAGTCCAAGTGGACGTTTGTGCCAAATTTGAGGAAACTCCCTAATGGCAATCTTGAAATATCATGTTCAAGAGAATGGGACGGACTGACAGATGGACGGACAACCCAAAAACATAATGCATAAAAACGGTAGTCATATTGCTTCTCTGGTTGAAGCTAAGGTTATAATAGGCCTCTAGGCCCTATGATTCAATGACAACGAGCATACCATTGCAAAGACAAGATGTATCTATAACTGTAGTTTTGACAGTGATATATGTCCTTCTGGACAGTTTAGTGTATTTGATGTAATCTGTGCTTTATGCTCAGTAAGTAAGTTCAACACTACTTACATATTTGGCTGATCCCAGGTAGAAGAGCAGGTTATCAGGTGTGGTGGTTTTAACGTGGAGGATGATGGTGTTGTACCTCCCTTTCCTGATGTCGGGGCGGTAACTACGGAGACAGTCACCACCTGATGACACTGACACTTTGATCTGGAAAGAGGAAGAAAGAGCATAAATGTGCAGAACTTCCGTCTTGCTCTTTGAGTTTGGATTTATTTTATATGTAGTGAAACAAAACTATTTCAAAACCGGGTTAAAGGTCCAGTGTGTAGGATTTAGGAGGATATATATTGTCAGAAAGGAATATAATATAATAAGTATGGCTTCTTTAATGTACAAGAATGAGCTGTTTACATCTACAAAGGGAACAAGTCCTCGTCCACAGAGATCGCCATGTTGCACTGCCATGTTTCTACCGTAGCCCGGAACAGACAAACCAAACAGAGACTCTTGACAGGCCAGTTACGTTTTTGTGTCGGCCACTGTAGTTAGCAGCCTCTCCGCAATGAGTTTCGGAAAAACACTGCTTTATTAGTGTTTTTTTTTTTTACCAGTTTAAATCACCTGGTAAGTTTGTTTTGGAGTGGAGAAGACCTCTGCAGATAATTCATCTCCCAATAAAAACCTCCTAAAAGTGTGAATCTTGAGTTACCAGGAAAAAAACTGAGCACAAATCAACAAGTACAAGGCTAGCAGCCAAACAGCATTAGAGAAACACTGATTCGTAACTTGAAACTGCTTTATTCAGTGTTTTTCAATGCTGTAAACAGCTTAATAGAAATATTGTCTTTTTATGGAATAAGGCCAAAAACTAAAATATTTTGTGCTTGTAACCACAGTCAGTGTGTTAACAACTTACTGAGTTAGCTTGTTTCCTGGCTTGGTTGATCAGCTCCTTGATTTGCGAGATGTTACGCCTCAAATTGTCCTGCAGCTTTTTGATTGGCTGCAGCTTCTCCAACAGCCTGTCGGCTTCATCCTCCAAATCCTTCACTTTAGCTCCTGCAGCGTGGACTGAGGGCGGAGAAATAAAGTACAGTAGTGATAGAGAACAGTGCGGTAGTGGTTATCGTCAGCACTGTACAGTATATTATAGCGGAGAGAGTGTGGAGAGCTAGCGTGTAAAGAGTGAGGAAAGGATGACAAATGATGGCAGCTGAGGAAATCACCGATATTACTCAAAGAAGGAGGAGAAAGAAGGAGAAAGAGCGGGAGAGATGGAGAAGCCAGTGAGAGCCGAGCAATTAGTGTAGCTCAGCATTCAAAGAGAACATTTTTACATTATTGACTATTATACATTGTACAGGCTTGAAACTGAAAATAAGAATAAAAAAGAAAGAGCAAGATAGAAATAAAAAGACAGAGCTCCATGCTTTGCAGAGCGCAGAGCTCTCATGCTCGAGCGGAGCAGAGCAGAGCGGAACAGAGGCATTATTAGAAGCAACTACTGTTTACTGTATAGCTATTAAAGAGGCTCATAAAACTAATGGGTGGTGCTCCAATACTGTTGTTGAAATCAGATCATTTTCACATAGTTGCTATTGATTTAGCTCGAAACAGCACATAAACACAATGCTGCTGATGATACAGTGTTTAAGTGGTAATTGAAAATGTCCCAACAAATTATTTCAGGATGGAAAGCCGATAAATGCCTACAAGTCTGTACTCTCATCATTATTGGGTAATTACAACATGGTATTGGTGCACCACATATAATAATAAGTACTTATACTTATAATTGAAATATACATACTGATGGCTGTGGGGGTTGAGAAAAAGAGAGACAGAGAGAAAAAAATATCAGGTTTTGGTTAAATTCATCATTTATGTGGCTTAATTGCTCCAAAAAGTAAAAAAATGACAGACATCATTTTAGAAATCTTTAAACTGGCACTGAGTTTCGAGGTTCTCTTATCTCGGTTTCTGAAACTAGAAGCTTTAGGAGGTAAATCACAAAACTAAATGAATAAAGTATGAATAGAAAATAATTTTTTTTGTCACACAAAAGCTGCTCAGTAGCAGAAACATTTTTTTCAGAGAGCACTCATAGTTCTAAGTGATCAGTTAATCAAAAAGAAATCTTTATCAATACTAAACAAGCTCACAAATGTTTCCAGGAACATCCAAAACACAATATTTTCCTGCTAATATTACTACTACAGAGTGGTGCAAGGATGATGTTTTGTAGGCAAACCTGAAAGTTAGCGTCACCCTAGTTCCCTCATCAAATGCTATTTTGTCTGGATTTTATGACAAATAAGCTCTGTGGCAAACAAACACTTATCATACTAGGTAAGTAATTTTCAAAAATTAAGTATTAATGAAATTACCAGAGAAAAAAACATTGACATTAGATTATAAATGAACCACACTGCGGTAGCATGAGTTTAACGTCTTCAACACAAAGAGGCTGTTTGGTGTAATGACGTTCTGTACCTCCATTTAGCTTCTTGTCAGCAACAGCCTTTTTTAAGACGTGTAAAAGATTCCAAATTCATGACATTTTTTATTTTGTAGGACAAAACATGAAAACATCCTTCTCATTGTGTTAACCACAGACCTTATATCAGGCATCTAACAAAAACCCATTCAAAAAAATACACTGACTTCCAGACAAGGAAGTCAAAAGTGCTGACTCATTTCTGTGTTTTCGGACATAATCCTGCACGACTCTATTACTAGACTATGTTACTGTGAACCTTACTGTTTTTCTCTGGGTCCTGGATCATCTGATTGGCTACATTAACAGTGTCCTCCAGGTCACTGTAGTTCCTCTGAAGGCCGTACAGGTGCAGGTTCAACTCCCCAAGGCGCTCCAGGACGTCTATGGCCGTGGCGTTAGCATCTGCTGCTACAGCCTTAGTGGCTGCTAGCTTAGCTGCTGTGTCTGTGAATGTAGAATGTAAAAAATAGATAAATAAAAGCTACACAAATTACATACATTACTCAGTTTCATAGCATAAGTAAGTTTAGACCAATAGCTGTTTTTGTGTTGTATTGGGTGGTTTATGATACACTATATATTGCTCAGTCAAAATGATATGATTTATAAATACTTCTCTCTGAACTTTAAATATTGCCCCATTGTACATCAAAAACTGACGAGCTGCTTATATTTGGAATTTTTGAAAATGAATTGTTTTTAGTAAGAGAACCCCACAAATGCAAAACTTTGAGGGGAAAGTTTCACTATCTTTTTAAAGACGCAGTTTCATTGCCATTAGTTGAAATAGATTTTGTATAAAAGCCTCTTAATACAAAATGGTGAAGTGCATTAATTTTGTGTATATTAGCTGCCAAAACAGTATACTATACAGACAAATACATATTTTATATGTTTAAGTTTATGATATTAGCACATGCTGTGGGACTAACTGTATCTTCAGTTTTGGTTTGTTGTAATCTATGCACATCAGACTATTTTGCCTAACACAATAAACAAAACTATCCTGCTGACTACTAAAACACTGCCCACACTGGGACCTTGTAGTACAGAATGTGCATAGAGGTCAATAATGGCGTGTTCCATTTGCACTGGGGAGTCAGAATTCTGAGTTTCCTTTAGTTTCCTCCTTAAGTCGGATTTCTGACTCGGAATGTAGGGGAACCCCGACCTCAAAATCCAAGATGCTGCTCCACGGATCAACAGCAGGCCCCCAGGAAGTGCGACCCTAAAAAGACTTTTCCTCATTGACTTAAATGGCGAAAGAGATGCCCCTGCAAAATGACTGGTTCACCATCAGCATTTAATCCATTTGGTCAGATGACATTTAGAAAGTCTAAAAGAGCTGCAAGATAAAACCAGATGTTAGCTGTTCAGCCAGCAGAAGTAAGACACTCTGCCGTGGTGGCTCTCTCGTGTGCCTGCTCTATGGGCCGCACAGCACAGAAACAGTGCCAATAATCCCTTGGTCACTGGGGTAATTTTATACGCGCCATTTGACGACATTCGGAGGAATGAACGAGGCCCCATGTTCATCACTGTATTTGAGTTCTCTTCATATATCCACGATCAACTGTAGTCAAAGCTGTAGTAATATACTGTTTATTAGCACTTACAATATACTGTATAATGTGTTGTTACAACTGAGACTGCTAACAATGGCTAACCTGGCTAGAGCTGGTGATGCTGCGACTGCTAATGGTATTCTAACTTGTTAAACTAAAACACAGTCAAATCACAGTCATTCCAAGCTCTGACTTCTGAGGTTGTTTCTGATTGAAACTGTGAACCCATCACACCAATAGATAATAATTGCAGAACATCAGCCCTGATGAAAGATCTGATTTTGCCACCAGGTTGAGTAGATCTCGTCAGAAAATCAGACTGATAGCTGTTCAGTCTCGAGCATTCTGACCACAACGTGTTTACTCACTCACAGGGATTTAAATTGGAATTAAATATGTTGTGTTAACCTCTGGGTTCATTCCATTTACAATTTGTAGTAGCTGTATTTAACACTTCTCTGCGTGTTGATCCAAACGCAACCATGTGCATCACTGCGGTTCAACATCCCGCTATCACTGCAGTGCATTTCTGTGTGTCTGTGTATCTGAGAGTACTGACATGTGTCAAGTTGAGTTTACCAGAGCAACTGACCTCTATCGGCACAGTGATATTGATCCACTCTCTCTTTATCTCACTCCCACGCACACACACTCATATACACACTGTGTGTTTTGTGCAGCCGTACCGTTGGGGATAGCGTTGAGCGTTGCCATGGTTCCGTTGACAGCTTTCAGCAGGTCTTTGGTTTTGTCTCTCGCTGCTTTAACTCTGCCCTTCAGCCCGGCCACGCCATCGGCATTTTCTACACAAACACACACACACGATGATAGTTTGATTTGAAGCCAAGGCTGCCTACTAATAAAAATACTTCCCTCGCCTCCCTAATGGGAAGAGTGACTGACAGGTAGTCTAGAGAGGCGAAATGAAGAGCGACATTGATAGCGGTAAGAATGTTTTAAATTAATAAAACATTTAGAGACTACAGCTTCTTGTACAAGAATAAGTTGCCTTCCTACATCCGTGTGCTGCTCATACTGTCTATAGCATACACTCATGGTTACCTTTGACATCATTCTGAAGTTGTTTAGCTTGGTTTAGCAGTCTGTTGCTCTTCTGAAGGGCACCTTCAGCTGCTTCCTTTACTGGGGCCTCTGGATCTAAAGCCTACACACACACACACACACACACACACACACACACACACGCGCATACAGAGAGAGCAACAGCACAAAATCCGTGACTTTGCATGCCTTCACAAAAAATGCTTCCAGAATAATTTAGATCCCACACATGAATTTAAAAAATATGTTTCGTCATACATAAAAAGGTGCAGTAATCTGCATGCTACCTTTCTGTAAGATCAAAGCACCACTACTTTGCATTGCTAAATGGTATTCTAGGAAATGCATTCAGCAGAATTAACTTCTCACATTCATTCTCCTCCTTCAACCCCTTCTTTCTTTATGTCTCTGCCTCCTTTCATTGTCATTTTATCCCTTTCTCCTTTTGCCCTTTACCTCGTTCTTGCCAAAGGAAAAGAAACATAGAGGTGAAAAATGCAAACGAGAAATGGAGTCGAAAAAGAAAAGGGTAAAATTTTGGCAGGAAAAAAAAAGAGCACAAATAAATGAACTGGCACACAGGACAAGAAAAAGGAACAGAGAGCAAAAGAAACTATTATAGAATAAAGGGGGGAAAGAAAATCAAACGGGAGCAATGTAACCAAGACAAAAGCAAACAAATGGGAAATGAACAAAAAGGTGTTTGAAATAAGAACAGGGGAAAAAGAGAGAGAGGGAATGCAGGAAAAAAATGAATAAATTAAGAAATAAAAGAAGTGAAGAGAGAGGAAAAAGGGAGATTTCAGGTGTGTGTGGTCATGATAATGAAAGAAGGAGAGGGGAGAAAAAAAGACGGAAGAAGAGGGACAGAGAAGTGCTTTGATCTCTCAGCCATGACTAATGGAGAGCCCGAGCTTACATTACTGTTACTGCATGCGAGACACACAAACACACACACACCATCTCTTGTGCTGAGGATACACTTTCATAGTGTGGATAGCTAGAATGCTTGTACTCAGTATTTACAGTATGTGTGCAGTACCTGAACAGAAGTATAAATAAACATGTACAGTTCAGCTTTTCGTTGTTCACAATCGTGAAATAAATAAAGTATTGGAAAACATGGAAAGCGAGACTAATCAGACACAAGATGTTTTCCTCATAATGAATTGATAACATAATAAAAGTAATGGGATATTTCGTTAAACCCTGAAGGAAGCAGTTGGACTAAATAAGAAATTGCTGCTTTGAATTTAGTCAATAGTCGTGCGTGTGTCTTTGTGTGTTGGTGTACGTGTCCACTTACCAGCGCCAGTGCCTCACTTGCCCTCTGTTTGGCTGCCTTCGCCTCTTTCTCTGCTGCATCCACATTTGCTTTAATGTTGCTATAGGCCTTGAAGGCAGCTGTTGCGTTGAAGGAGAGGTTTTTTGCTTCGGCTAAAATACTGTGAGGACAAAAGAGAGAAACAGATCTCACTTTGATATTTCTCTTTTGATATGTTGTACACACATTTTCTTAAAGGGGACCTGTTATGCTCATTTTTAGGTTCATACTTGTATTTTGGGTTTCAACTAGAACATGTTTACATGCTTTAATGTTAAATAAACACTTAATACTCCTCATACTGTCTGTGCTGAAACACCTGTATTCACGCTCTGACTGAAATGCTATGCTTGGTGTCTGTCTCTTTAAGGCCCCCTCTTGAAAAAGCCCTTTATTGTGATAGTGAGAATGAAAGGGGGAAGAGAGAGGGGAGACTGCAGCAAAAGGCCATAGGTCAGACTGGAACCCAGGCTGCTGCAATAAGGACTCAGCCTTAATGGTATGGGCACTACCCAGTGGACTACTTGGGTGCCCCATTAGAGCATCTACAACTGCAACAAAGGTTCTGAACCAAAATCTTCACAACCGGACATGTTCCAGCAGGAAAATGATCCAAAACCAGGAAGAAATGATAACATCAGCGACCAAGAAAACATGATGTTAGTATGAGAGTACATGTGGCAGTGTACTTGCAGCCAGGGAATGAAGGTAATGGCGGGAATTGCAGTAAAGTTTTCTAAACCAAAATCTTAACACATGTTCCAGCTAAAATGTGATCCAAAATCGGGGAGAAATTAACAACGAAGGCAACCAAGATTACATGTCAACCACAAACACAGTGCGGTGGTTTTTAGGGTGGCAATATCAATTATTCTAATCGTGTAATTCTTGTATTTAAAATAGGGCTGTCAGTGTTAACACGCTAATCGCAATGTGATTAATGGTCCAACATTATGCGTTCATTTTATTTATTTCTGCCACCACCTGTCTTTCAGAGGCTATAGATGTCTGAGTATTAAAGCTAAAGTGATTATACTGGTATCGTAGTAGAAGACCAGAGAAATCTAGTGGTACTAACCATGTTATGATAGCTGAACTAGGACAAAATAATACTCCAAATTGCCTTAATTTTGCCGAGGGATAAACAGCATGGCCATTTTCACAGAGGTCCCTTGACCTCTCATCTAGAGATCTGAATCTCATCTGAATCAAAATGGTATCTGTGGGTGCCCATGAGTCTCCCCTTTACAGACATGTCCACTTTATGTTAGTCTCATACAGCTTTGGGCACAAACTATATACTTTTTTGCATCCAGTGTTTATTGCATATTTATGACTTGTAAAACTTGACACAGTGCTGAGCTGCATCTCAAATTAATCTTCAGATTTCCAGCTTTCAGGTGACAAATATCACTTCTATGTGGCATATAATGCTGACCTGCTATCACCCCCAAAAGATCCCCTGTACCCCACAGAAAAGACAAAAATAGGTCTACAGTATATGGGTCTCAGAGGGTTGTTTGCATGCTGCTATTTTGTCTCTTGGACCACACTGTTTTAACAGTGCAGCACTGATCTGAAATAAATAAATAATTAAATAAAGAGAGGGGGAAGATCAAGATCAAGATCATAAGATAAATTTCTTTGCATTCATGTAATTACCAATCTTGATTTTTCAACTGTTTTGAAATGTAAAATAATGGAATTTAAAACCTGCAATTAAAGAAAAAGTGAATTTTAAAAACTAATCCTTTGACAGCCCTAATTTAAAATGTCATTATTTTTGTGCCATTGATCAATCAATTAGTATTTGGCCATCACACATTTCAGGAGCTTGAAATAATACAAGTGTTTTTGATCAATAGTCCAAATTACCAGAAGAAATGTAATCAAGCACACGCACATTAAAGAGGCAAAAACAAACCAAGTCTTTTCAGTTGAGAAACTGTAACCAGCTAATGTTTGACAGTATTATTTGATAAATAACAAATACAATGAATTGATTATCACAATTATTATAGACTAATTGATGGTAAATCCACGATTCGTTTGATTAATCATCTCCCAGTTCCAGCCCTATCTAAAGTAGATTTACCTGGTGTTAACATATATAAATGTGTAGTGATGTGTTACCTGTCCAAAATGGCAGCAGATTCGTTCAGCTCCTTGGCGCGTTCCTCTGCATCATGTACGTGACTAGCCAGGCCGCCGTCACTTAAACCATCAGTGAGGTGAGTCACTCTGTCATCCAGCTGGTCATGAAGAGGACCCAGCTCTCGTCCCATCCCCTCCAAGTCCTACAGACAGAAAACAGAGGCTCTGCTCGCTTTGCTTGACGGACGCATTCAAATCACTCTCTGTTTGCATCCTTTCTAATTGTTTAGGTAGTAATTCTGTATTTAATGGCAATGAAATTATTTAAATCAAAGAAAGATTACAGCAAACAGACAAAGTCAAAACACAGAGAGATATTCTTCAACTCATACGAACTCCTCTTTCCTGATGCGAGAGGACACAAATCTCGGACAGACTAATCAACAGCAGACTACGTTTACAGGTTTTCTGCTAGCTTGACTATTTCACCTCTATCTCCTTGTTGATGTTATCAGAAAGCTGGTTTGCTTCATCCAGTAGACGTTCTCCTTCTCCAAGGACCTCCTGTGCTTCCTGTTTCAGCCCGCTCACAGCGGAGCACTTCCTCTGTAAAAAACAAACAAAAAAAAAAAACCCACAATCGATTGCTGAAAAAGATTCTGATTTACCAATGTATGGACATCAGGGCTGCAAGTAACTACTATTTTCATTCCTGATTATTTTGCTGATGCTCTTCTTGGTTCCTCACATAAAATTTCTAGGGGTCATAGCAAACGAAAAACTATGTTGGAAATATCATATTAAACTTGTCTGTAAAAAGACCATGAAGTCAATTGGTATCTTAAGTAGAGTTCATTCACTGGTTGATCATCCCTATATATATAACATTTTACTACAGCTTATTTTACCCTCGTATTATGTATTGTAATACTGCTTGGGCTGCCACATGTCCCACTTATCTCAATATGATCTTTCTAACTCAAAAGAATTTAGAGAATGATTACCTTTGCTAAAAAATGTGAATTATCTGCTTCTCTCTTTAGAAAACATCAACTTTTATCAATGTTTAATGTGAACATATACCAGACTTGTGTATTCATGTGTAAATACGTACATCTCACTCTTGACTTGCTCAGCGCTTTTCAGAACTTTTTTTTGGTGTTCCTCAGACATTCCCTCATATTCCACAAGACTCTATGGACTTTTATCTTCCATATTGTCTGACATTAATCAATGTTCATGTTGAAATACAGAGGACCATCTCTTCGGAACAGCCTTCCTCCATCTCTGCATCACATTATCAATGTTCGAAAAACATCTGAAAAGGACTCTTTTCGCTGGGTGTCCACTGGATCTTTCGCGTGCACGATTCGGCTGCGCGCAGACTCTGTCCTGTGCCGGGCGACAATGTCCACTGGACGCGCCGCACGCGCAAGTGGCTGGAATTGGCGGATCGCAAGATCATAATGTCACGCGATAATCTGCGGAAACCCTGGAGGTATAAAGACATCAACAAACAAAGAAAAGATTTCTCTGCCTGACGGACATTGACCAATGTAGGTCATTTCGTGATCCAGAGTTTTCATGGGTGTTTTATTTTGAAAATTGACCGGATACTGTCGTCTTCTCTGCGCCTGACTTCCTGTTTGACTCATTTGGTCTGTGCAAACTGACGCACTGTCACACGGCGTCCGTCAAAAATAGACCCGGTGCGTACTTTTAGCCGGGTAGAGCAGCAAGCTGCTTCTAGGCCTCGGCTAAGACGCGCCGCGGCACTTCTGGTGGAACAGCTTACATTTGACTTGAATGGCAGCGATTAGCTCCAGCACCCGCGCCTCGGCCGGATCGCGCACGCGACCGATCCAGTGGACATCCAGCTTTATTAAATTTACTTTAAATTTACTTTTTTAATTTACTTTCTAAAATTAAATTCATAAATTCAATTTTTGGTCTATAAAATATCAGGTAAAAGAAAAAAACCCATTGAAATGTCCAACAGCTCCAGGTGATGTCATCAAATTGCTTGTTTTGTTTGACCAACGTTCCAAAACCTCAAGATCGTTAATTTGTTTTGACAAAGAAATGAAGAAGATCAAAATGCTTGAGAAGATGGAAAATGTCAAACGATTATTAAAAGAGCTGCCAATTATTTTACTGTTGATTTCATAATCGATTAATTATTTCAGCTCTGATGAGCAAACATCCTCAGTAAATGCTTTGTAACAACACAAGAACATTTCTGAGATGATGTGTTGGATTGTATATTTAACCTACAGGTCTCATGGACAAAGATTCTCTTTCTCTCTTTCTACTGGAACCATATGTCGATATGGTCAGAACAGTCCTTGAGTATTTTCAGTCAATAGTATAAATAAAAACTTATATCTATATATATATATATATATAAGTTTTTAATCTGTAATGCACAGATACCTGGATGCACACCAGCAGTATAGGAGAGCCTTTGTTTGAGTCTGTGAGGCTGTTACAGTATTTTTTGGTCGGTTCGCTTACGTCAAATCTAAATTGAATCTGTGGTTCCCATAATATTGACAGACAGCGCAATCACTCAGAAAGATTATTATTTTCTGTACTGATTAGCTCTAAAAACCTCCTTATGGTAAAAAAGATTTCCAGTTATTGAAAATCACAAAAGCGGTTGGAGGACACACGGGACACACAATTAGTGATTTGATGAAGTAACGTATGAACTCTGTACAACCCCAGTGTGTATAGAGTGCATATTCCACTTTCTTCACTGAATAAAGCTTTTCTGTAGAGAAGAAAAGACTGCAGGGTCAGGGAGGCACAAAGACAGATGTAAAGACAGAGAAAGATGAAGAGTACATTGTATGTGTGTGTGATTGCTGCAGAACGTTTCCTCTAGGACATGTATAATAATCATCTCAATAAATGCTTGTTGTTTTGCTCTATTAGAAATCTGTGCTGCCTGTGAGCTTTCCTTGATGATGAATCATATGCAAAAGGGTTGAAAGGAAAATAAGAACATGTAGCAAGATGAATAGATGCTTAGCTGCTCCAATCTTTACGATTCTTTAGGAGTTATAGGATTTAATTTTTTATAAGTTTGAGACAACCCGAAAAGTTTAGATACTATTATTCAACTAAAATGGAGGAAGTCTGTCTGTCTGATTGTCCTTCACTTTCTCAACAACCCTTCATCCAATTAACTTCACACCTGGTGGCGGTATTGCTGAGCACCCAAGGACGTGCAGTGTTGAGGGCGAGCTCTTGAGATCTATGGGACATATTTATTAGTAGTGTGTTACTATTGCCAGCAGCGCAAACTGTGCAGTGTATTAAGAAAGGATCCCTATTAACTGTTGCAATGCCAAACAGCATGCTGAGTACACCTTGCTCTCCATCGCTCACTATATTATTCCCCTTGTTCATGATGAACTGCTTCTCGTCTGGAAAGTGGACGAGATCAAGCAGCAGCAAAGGGATTAGGATTAGGATTTTCTATAAAACAGGGTGTTTGTGGTCAAAACTCAAAGCTAATCAGCTCATTGATCAGGTGACATCCAGAAGTTTCCCATAAAGCCCTGGGTCTTACAGTAGATTGAGAGCAGTTCGGCCCTTGGTGCTACCAACAACAGCTACCTGTGTACATGACATCAGAGCGGGATCATGTAGGACACAAATCTGAATGGCCTGCATTGTCAGCTATTGCTGATGACTGATTCTGCGCAGGCCTGGTGCATCTTGAACAAGCCTATTAAGCCCCGTTTCCACCAAACACTTTCAGTATGGTACCTTTGGAACCAAAAGTAACCCTTCAGACATGGTACCTAGACCCTAGCGTTTCCACTGCAAACAGTACTCTTAAATGTGGGCGGGGTTGTTGTCACTTACTGCTCCGTCCAGCACTCACTGTACTCTGAACCTTGTTTATCGTCCACAGAACCAGGCTGCACGCCAGCATTTTCAGAGCAAAATAAAACAGGCTGCAGTGAGAGTCTCTCTCCATGGGATATTTAAAAATAGTGGGGTTGTGCATCTAGTCCTTCTGAGGCAAGCTCTGGGTTTTAATGTTGCCCACAGCATGTGTGCAGATTGATTCACGTCGTTAGCTCATACATTGAGTGACATTACAATTTAACGTTCCAAATCAAAAATTCCGGCAGTCGGCCTCAAAACCAGCCACAGCTCAGCCCTGAGCAGAGTGACTGTCCTCTATTGACCAATCAACGGACTGCAGCGTTCACAGCTCCACCTTTTAGTACCAGATCTGTGTGCTAGGTACCCCAACAGAGGGGGTACCAAAAATGGGGATGGTACGGAACAGTTCCATTGGTACCATCCACAACTTTTCACATTGGAAACAGAAAAAAAGTGTACTGAACTGAACTGCACTGCTCGGTGGAAACGGGGCTTTAATTGCTACTCCGCCTTACGGCATGCTGGGTACAGCTCAATCTATGTCACTCCCTACAGTACATTCATCAATAGATGAAGAAAGAGAGACCAGAGGTGTTAAACTGTAGCAAACTCAAAACATCTCAATTATGAGCTTTTGGAGTAAATGCCTGAAATAGCCTGGTCCCAAATAGCTAGGTATTAGCAATGACTAGTGATTTAAAAAAGGCTGGGTATAAAGGGTTAAGAGGAAGTTTATTCATCTGATCTACTTCATACTTGTCGGTTGTATTGCTGAGAACCTGAGGAAGTGGAGTGTCAAGTGAGAAGATGTTTGGATAAGCAGTTCTTAAGAAAGCTGCAAGTAGCACTACCACAGGCCGAGCAATCAGCCCATTATGACAGGCAGGTTTTGAATGGGCACTACACTAGCGTGTAAAATCACACATACAATAGGCTCAGTACCCCCCACAACAGTAATCCATCACTTCACTGTTGTCACTCATTTGAAACTAAGGTGATACAAGTCAGCCAACTCACATGGATTCTATTAACACAGCAATGTAGAGTACAGACACAACCTTTTGTTCACAACCTGATAATTATTTAGTTTCATCTCAAAAACTGGTGACAGGGTCATGTGTAGAACCCACCAGTGCTGACTGTCAGTGTTCCTGTCATTCTTTTATCTATCTATCCTTTGCTTGTCACAGTAAAAAAAACAACACGACAGAATTTAATTAGTGTGCTTGAATAGTGGTTCATTGTTCTCGTGATTTTAAATGAGTGACTGTGAGTACAGAAATGATTCAGCATTCAAGCTTTCTGACTGAGTTTGTGCATGTTAAACTTGTGTGTGGGAGTGTGTGTGTGTGTGGCTGTGTATGCGTTTGTGTGAATGTGCACCTCCAGGGCTGTGAGGTTAGCCTGGTTTTGTTCAGCCAGTGAGCCAGCCTGCCTCGTCTTTCCCTGGGCGGAGTGGAGGAGATCCTGGGCCTCCTGGAGCTTCCCTGCATGGTCTGAGAGCTTCTCTTTTATCTGTGGGAGCAGACGGGGGGAGCATTAAGTTAACATCATTAATTTAGGGACATCGAAGACAAAAGAGTAAAGATTAGAAGTTATAATTACCTCTGCTTTCAGGTCCTCTGTGGCCTGATGGGGGTCACCAAATAATCTCTTCACCTTCTGATACAACTCCTCTGCAAGCCTGGAAGAGGAAGCAATATTTACATTTTTATTTTGGTCATTTAACACAGTTGTATTCATGCTTTACAAAAGAGTAACCGTGGAATAAGTTGGATACGTGAATGCAACAATTCAGAGGAGAGGAGAGTTATTGTGATGCATGACAGAGCTTCTGCTTGTGTGAAGACAATAATCACTCCATATGACTGAATGTTGAAATACCAGAATGAAATTGCCGATTTTCCTCTATTGATGCTTCAGGCAAAGTTGGATTAAATTGTGGCTGCGTAAAACATTTCAAATATTGTCACACTAATGTGTGGGTGTGTTTGCATGTGACTGGGCGGACGGGTGAAGGAATATGTGTGAATGTGCACTGCAGTATGGCATGCTGTATCAATAAGACCAACAGGTAAAACCAGCGGAGACCTGTGCCGCATCAAGTTGTGTGTCTGAGGAAGAAATTCTGAGGTGTATCTCTGCATTGTGTCCTTCAATTTCATGCAACAGATACTTAGAACTGACAATATGGTAAATGGTAAATGGACTTGCACGTGTGTAGCTCTTTTCTAGTTGCTTTCACATTCACTCATTCACACACGGATTCATACACTGGTGTCAGAGGCTACCCCACAAGCTGCCACCCCCTACTCAGGTTTTTAAACATTTATATACGAGCACACACTGATGCCATCGGTAGCAATGTGGGGTTCAGTATTTTGCCCAAGGATACTTTGACATGTGCACTGGAGGAGTCAGGAATGAAACCGCTAACCTTCCTGTTAGTGGATGACCTGCTGGATCTCCTGGATCTCCTGAGCCACAGCCAGCCCATATAACTTATATCAAACCATGGTCTGGGTGAATACTCGATTCTGAATGGCTGCAGGGTGTCCGTTAAAATCTAATGGACACCGGGGTGTTGGTGGCTTAGTGGATAGAGCAGGCGCCCTATGTACAGGGCTGTTGCCGCAGCGCCCCAGGTTCGACTCCAGCCTGTAGCCCTTTGCTGCATGTCGTTCTCTCTCTCTCTCCCCTTCATGCTTAGCTGTCCTGTCAATTAAAGGCAAAAATGCCCAAAAAAATATCTTTAAAAAACAAACAAACTAATGGACACCTACTAAGTAGTACTGGTGAAACTGTCTGTTTCTGTTAACAGAAAGGAGTTAACAATTAATCTGTTAACAATTAATTTCCAGCACTGAGAGTCTTCCTTCAGTGCCTCATCCTCTGGACACCAAAGGAAGGAGACTGTCACACACCCTGCAGGTACTACATTGCCCCTCTGAACCTAAGCAATCATTTCACATCCCGTCCAATATTCAGCTTGCTACTTCAGGCTGCGGCCAACAGTATCATTACACATGGCAGATTGTTTGTTCCAGAAAATCTTGAAAATCATACTGTCAATTTATATTTACTGTTTGTCAACTGTATGCAATGCTATTGACTTTGAATCTTGCTAGCATATCCTCCTGAGACCCTGTGTCCTCATATGAGGACATTACATTTTGGGTTTACCTGACCTTATACTTCATTCTACTTAACATAGACCTGTTGTCCTCGTTCGTGGACACGTTTTTGTCTCACCTAGTGGTAGTAAGAGCACAATACACTAATCCAGGTAAAAACAAGATGGCAGCCATCTCTGCCAAGTCAGTCTGCAGCTGATCCCGACACAAAAGTGGACAAGGAGCAAAACCTGATCAGATTTTATGGTTGAAACTTGTTTATTTATGATTAATAATGTTTGTAGTTTTATACGGCAACAAATTTGACCAACTTTAGCAACAGTAATAAGCTAAGACACTGTTAAGTAGGAAGTACTTTTTGGAGACCTTGAGACTTTATTATTGTTAACGATGTTTAGTCTTTTAAAACTAATCGGGTCCTATTGATCCCACAAAGCTTGGAGAAATTAAAAATGCAAACCAAACAAAAGTTCAGGTCTCAGGAGGATAACATTAGCTTTCTGGCTACTAGCTGGGCTAATGGGTTCCATGAGCTGGGCGGACTAGAATCTCCAGTCGCTGGGTCATATCTAAGGTTTGTCCTGTTTACTGGAGTAGTGAATAAGGTTTCCTCTGCATGAGAAGCTCATGGGGTGGCAATGATTGTTCCAGGTTTTAGGTAAACCTGCAGGTGTTACCAAGGAAACAGAGATTTGGTCTGTGAAAAACTAATGTGATTTTGACTGCAAAAAGCACAACAATATGAATGAATATTCTTACTTTTTATTTCTTTGGTGAGTGACTTTGAAGTGTCCATTATCACTTTTTAATGGCCTTCACAGAGGAAATCGTCCCAAGTGCCTCCATGTTGCCCGTTAAAAAGTGGTAATGGACATCTTGTTGGGCATTATCCCTTAGTTATATACCTTTTCGGAGAGTACAGACATGATGAAAACAAACTTCTTACAGTCTTCAGGTTTCATTAAAAGGGCATTCATCAATTATTTACAGCTTTGTTAGTGCAGTCAGCCAACTTTTTTTTATTTACTGTGTAGATTTGGCGATCAAACATTCACAACTGCTATGTATGATTGGCCAGCAATGTTGAGGTGAGAACGCTGGCATGGTTTGAGCCAATTCCTTTCATCTATCCACTTTCATCCACTTATCCGGGGCCGGATCGCAGGGGGCAGTAAGCCAAGCAGAGCACCCCAGACATCCCTTTCCCCAGCAACGCTTTCCAGCTCCTTCTGGGGGACCCCAAGGCGTTCCCAGGCCAGATGAGATATGTAATCCCTCCAGCGTGTTCTGGGTCTGCCCCGGGGCCTCCTACCAGTGGGATGTGCCTGGAATACCTTCAGCGGGTGGCTCCCAGGAGGCATCCTGATCAGATGCCCGAACCACCTCAGCTGACCCTGTTCGACATGAACGAGCAGCGGCTCTACTCTGAGCTCCCTCCGGATGTCCGAGCTTTCTTTTTTCATTCTTCACACAACTGTTTTATGTCACTATGGCTTCAAAAATGTGTGCTGTTATCCTGGAGTAACATTATTACGTCTCGCCCCTGTCTATGACAATAGGCCTTTCACAGCACCTTCAGACATGGTCAGATGACATGACACATAAGCTAGTTCTTTGCTTGCATAACCAGGTCCTAAAGTACACCGTCATAGTAAAAAAAAAAAGTATGGCAGATATATGTATGTAAGTATGCCATGTGACTGTAGCTTCAGACTTAAGTTGACTGTTTTAACTATCTTGCAGGCTTCTCTTCAACTGATCCACCCGTCAAGCTTTGCAATACAGCCTTTAGTTTACTCCAGGTTTTCTAATTATACTTTGCTTTGACATGCATTTTTACAAAGCTTTCTCATTTTGGAAGTATTTAAAACAGTTTAATAACCATATGTTTACCATAGCATCCCTTAATGAGCCTTATTTTTCACCTTCAGCATTAATTAAGACAACAAGGTACCAGTGTCCTCCAGTTGACATCACTCAGAGGACAATTTCACACAGTTTTGGGGATACATGCAAGGTAATTTTTGGGTTTGATGAATCTTTAATGAACCCTCTGGGGAACAGCACGAAGAAAACAGTATAAAACTAAGTAAAAACAAAAGGGAGGGGTGTTTAACTATTATTCAAGCCACTATTACATTACAATATAAAATAATACAGCATATGAATGAGTTTTTGCAGTCTGAACGCATACTGAATATAGATCAAATATGGAAAAAATAAAAGTCATATATCTGTGCTAGCTTTTGTTTATGTTGTTGAAGTATCCTTTCAACATTTGTTGATGCTTGTGTTTTTCTCAGCTGCTCTGGTTGAAATCTCCCCTCAGGGTTCAGTCAAATAATCAACCGCAGACTGACAGACAAGTCATTCAGTGGCAGTGGCAATTTCTCTTTGTCTCCCTACTCTATCCCACAACAACTCTCCGTCCATCTGTCAGTTGTTCTCCTGTCTCTCTGTGGCTTTCCTTCTCACTACACCTTCTCTGTACGTCTCTCTCTGTTTCTACCCCCACGGCGATACAGTACTTTTAATTAACTCATCGACCTCGTCAACATTTACTGCTGAAAGAGAGACAGAAAGAGAGGGAGAAGAGAGGGATCAAGAGAGTAGATTACTAATTCCACCAAGTGCCTTGAGAAGGAGAAAGTGAGAGCGAAAACAGTGAGAGACACTTTGTTAGAACATCAGCAGAAAGTCATGGCTCTAGGATGTTTAGTAATCGAGTATCTGCTCAGTGGAAGGCGTTTACTCCTGATGTCTCCTGTGTCAACCGAAAGAAGGAAAGAAATCAAAGAATGAAAAAGAAATGAAAGGACCAGTGCTTCTGCATGAATTAACCTCTTTACTGTACTATAAATCATATATAATCTACATTACAGCTAACCATTTTGCAAACAATGGTGTGTGTTTTTTCTATCACTAAAGGCATCCATTGAGTTCCACTCATTTCTGTAAGATATGAAAAATGACTCTACCTAAAAGAAGTTTCAGAGTCTTGAAATTACTATCACAGTTATAATCAAGTATGCATTCAGTGTTGTTGGATAAACCGATTCATCAGCCAAACATCAGTACTAGCTAATATTCACCTTGTTGACTGCCATTTGCCTGTTGACAAGTAAAATGACATTCACCGACAGCAGTAGTCGATGTTTTTCTGTTGTGTCACATCAATTTTGCACAGACCAAGCTTGAGACTAACAGCATCTCGTCGCCCCAGCGGTAACACAAAAAATGTTTAGAATGAACAGAGGATGCCTTTGGGATGAAAGGACGCAGTAAACTCACTATCGACATATCAGGGGACTCACCATTTTTCCCCTGATAATGCCGTGGATGTATTATGAGACCTGGATACAGCCTTGGAGGTGGGCCACCATTCATTCCTGGGGGCAGCAGGCCGAGCAAAGAACCCATAATGTCCCTCTCCCCAGCAACGCTTTCCAGCTCCTCCTAGGTGACCCCAAGGTGTTCCCAGGCCAGATGAGATATGTAATCCCTCCAGTGTGTTCTGGGTCTGCCCCGGGGCCTCCTACCAATGGGACTTGCCCAGAACACCTCTAACAGGAGGCGCCCAGGAGGCATCCTGATCAGATGCCTGAACCACCTCAGCTGGTTCCTTTCGATGCAAAGGAGCAGCGATTCTACTCTGAACTCTCTCTGGATGTCTGTGCTCCTCACCCTATCTCTAAGGCTGAGTCCAGCCACCCCACGGAGGAAACTCATTTTGGCTGCCTGTATCCGCGATCTCATTCTTTCAGTCACTACCCAGAGCTCATGACCATAGGTGAGGGCTGGGACATAAAGCTCCGCCGTCCAGCTCAGCCCTCTCTTCATCGCTGCAGAAGCAGCACCAAAGCGACGATCCATCTCATGCTCAATTCTACCCTCACTTGTGACCAAGACCCCGAGAGACTTGTACTCCTTCACCTGAAGCAGTAACTCTCTCTCAACCCAGAAGGGACAGTCCAGCTATTTCTGGCAGAGAACCATGGCCTCAGATTTGGAGGTGCTGACTCTCATCCTGACCGCTTCACACTCAGCTGCAAACCGCCCCAGTGCATGATGGAGGTCATGGTGTGATGAAGTCAACAGAACCACATCATCTGCAAAAGGCAGAGACGCTCCTCCCCATAGTAACAGTTGCTAACGTAGTGGGGTTTGCCAAACATCACCCCAGGCTGTGTTCTCCCAGGCTCGTTGTCACGGTGAAACGCAGAGCTTTCTAGCTGGCAAACACGGATAAATCAGTGATTTATATTATTTTAACATGGTTAACAAGTGTGCTTGGGGTGTCTGCAACAGTGACTCGAGATATCCAGACAAATTCCCGAGTAGTTTTTATTCAATTCCCAAAACCTAAGGGAAATCATGAGAAATGTCTCCTTTGGATTTGACTCTATGGACGACCACAATGGCAGTTCAACACATCGACTATCAATAAGCATACTTACATATGCTCGAAGGTAAGAGAAGCAATGTGGTTTTCATATTTTATAATAGGTGATGTGATCCAATAATGTTACGCTAGCTACAGACTGTTGTTAGCTCACTATGCTAACCTGCTGGGCAGACCTCAGACAGGCCGGCTCGTATTAAAGGATCAACTCAATTTGAATTACGAGAAAGTTAAATCTCCCGGTATTTTCCATTGTTTCCTATGGGAATGAACCCCCGCAAGACTAGTTTTGTCGAACCCAGCAATAGTAACCAAGGAGGGCGGGACCATGGGCGGGTCTTGACAAAGGGTGAGTTCTGATGGGTTTTTTTTTTTATAATAAAGATTCCTCTGTTTCCTTGGCACATGAGGGGGAAGAAATAACAACAAAAACAAAACAGAATTAAAAACAAAAAAAAATCGTTATTAAATGAGACTTCACAATCCCTCATTAGATTCACAATATGAGGTAACAGTGCATAGTTTCTAAATAATTCTGCACTTGAACAGCTTTAAAGGCAACTTTACTGTGACTGACAAAAAAACCCAAGTGTGATGTTTCCATGGATATATTACACAGCTCAAGTTTCATTAGCCTGCTGTCTACTTATAGGATGTAAATAAATTAACAGAAATCACTGGTTGCATGGAATGCTAGGAAAAGTGCACCCTAATATCTAAAAATGTTCAACATTAAAAATGTTCTTTGTATTTATTTACATAGGTAACATACTGCCATTTTCATGAGTTTAACATTTTGCTAGTGTAAAATTTCTATGGTATGCAGGTAAGATTTTTTACATATTGATTTATTAGGGTGAATTTAATGCATATTCCACCTCTCTCCTCTCGTCTCTCTCTTTCTCATTGTGCAAGTTCAGCAAAAGAAAATGTCTAGTGGGGAAAAACCCTGCAGAACAACAAGCAAGAAGATGGAAAAGTGGGATTGAATCCCAGCAGGGCCAAAGGCAATCCAAGACACACAAGGTGAATGCATTAGCATACAAGTGTGAGTAAAACAAAAAATGAAACAGAAGTAACAAAACAACAGGCAGGTGAAAACAAGTGTGATTTCCATGCAAATGGAAGAATGAAGGTTTTGGTCATATTCACCAACAAGACTTAAAAAGGAAACAGAAACAACTCTGAAGACAAAAAACTCAAAAGTTCTAAAAAGCACAAAACATTAACACCAAAGAAAGTGCTCAAAAGCAAAGATGCTCAGTTACTGCCTGTCTCCAAACACTATTCTTGGCACATTTTCACTCCATTCGTCAAGAAATTTACACCTTTTGTCTGCTCAAAAATGTGTGCGTGCACTCTGAGACAAAGACTGGTATGTTCGCAAAGTTTTCTTAAAATCTGTCTTTTTCTTGTGTGTGGGAGAAAGATACATGACCTGTGTGTGTGTGTGTGTGTGTGTTTATATGTGTGTGTTCGTGTGTGTCCATACTCCATCTCCTCCTCGGCAATGCTCTTCTTCCCTCCCAGCTGTCGTTTTCTCATCTCGGCTAGCATGGCCTGGATCTCCTCTTTCATCTCCTTCAGGCTTTTGTCTGGAGTTCCATCTCTCCGCGAGAGAGTCTGGTTCAAGTCGGCGGCCTTTGACTGGAGGTCTGGACACACAGACACACAGAAAGACTGCTATGAGGGGGCAGAGGAACCTCAAAATGAGCTGGCAGATACACAGCCCTGACATATTATCACCTTATAGTGCTGTTATGGTTTACTTTATCACCAAACATTCCAAAAGTCCAATATTCACTTTCTGTTTTGTTTTTATTTTTTTAATCCTTTTTGACTCCTGAGAAAAAGCTTCTGAGTCTGCAGCTGCTGGAGGATCAACTTTCTATCTGAGCTAGTTGCTAACTTTGTCTGTCCGCTGTTTGGTGCTGTGCAGGTAGTGTACAGTGGGTTTTTAATGAAGGTATCGATTAAAAACTGAGATAATTCGAACCAGGAGGAAGACTTCAGTTGGGAGAGATGTTTCTGAGTTCTGCGAGGAAGACAGTTAATGGAGTTTCCTCCTTCGCCCAATGAAATTTTGTTGCAAGTTATTGTCCGCATGTTTAATGTCTGGGGCTGTACCCGACTGTCAGTCTAATCAGATCCGGCCATTAAATACAAACATTCAATGATTCTTTTTTTTTTCCATATAAAGTTTAAAAGTTTGAACGGGGGTCTGCAGGACATTCAGTGTAATAGCGACATTAATGTAATAATAAACAAGCTAATGGCGCTAACAATGGATCAGAAATGTGCAACAACATTTTTTGCTGTCACTAGATATCAAACAAAAGCCAGGGACTGTGTCAAATTAAGTGGAAGCAAGAAAGGATCGACCCTGTGTAACCACATAAAAAGTCCATGTTACAATTTACCCCACGTTAGGTCGTGCCCCTCGCTCCCCTACCTTAAGGGTACTGAGTACAGATACCCAGCTCTAATTTTTGGAGGGTTTTTGGCAGGAGTTGGGCTCGACAAACATGGCTGAGGAGAGTGGTGAGAGTGAAGCATAAAGGAAAAACAAAGACTAAAACGATGAGCTTAAAGAGGTTTAACATGTTTGAATAACAGAGGCTAAAACGTGGACTCAAAGTAAATTGATTAAAACAACAATCTAACCTAAAATAAGTTGTTTTTTATTCTAAGAAATCATCTTCACACATAGAAATGAACAGTGTGTGGAGATATGTTAATAGTAAACACAGACAGAGCTCAGTCCTGATGGACATTCTGTCTGTGGGCGCTGCTGTCATGTCTCAGCTTTATGACTCAAACAGAAAGACAGACAAATCACACCGTTTGATCTTCACTCATTTAAACACAGACACACACTGAGTGTCAGACACACACACACACACACACACACACACATAGAATGTTTTAACACCATTCAAAGCCAGTGATTTTGGCAGGCTTCATGTTTGCCCTGCTTTTATCAAATTAAAGGCAGTGAAATCTCAAACCAATCAATGATGAAACTGCACTAAAACACTCCAAGGCTCATTTGAATAAAACTGCTGGAACTTAATGAGGAGTGTGCGTGAGTTTGTGTGTGTGAGCGTGTGTGTTTGGGCAAGAGCAAAACAGAGGAGGGTAAAGAGGTGTGTTGTGCAATTCCATGTGTATGCAGCAAGCTGTTTGTGTGTGTGTGCTGCAATGATGGCGTGTTCCTCTCTCATCTGAAATGTAAACGTGATATGATTAAAGCAAGTTGAAACTTGAAAGAGTGTGTGTGAGTGTCTGTAGGTGTGTGTGTCTGTGTGGGCTTGTGTGTGTGTGTGTGTGGTTGTGGCAATGCAGCATTTCCTATCATTTGAAATGTAAACATGATGTGATTAGAGCCAAGACCAAACTAAAGCCATCATGCTAATGAACAGCTGTACTGCATGTGTGTGTGTGTGTGCGCCGCATTTGTGTGTGTGTGTGTGTGTGTGTGTGTGTGTGTGTGTGTGTGTGTGTGTGTGTGTGTATGTGTGTCACAGCCATATAATTACATAGTGGGATTTAAAAGCCAATTAAACACTTAAAACGTGGATGGAATCATATTATAGTATCTGGTAAACATGGGCACACACACACACACGCAGACTCAGAGGAAAGTGTGTACAGTATTTTCTTGCCTCATTATGTGTGTGTCTGTGTATGGATGTGTGTGTGTGCACAGTTGTACGAGTGTGTGCACATCTGCATCAGTGTTTGTGTATGTGGTGTGTTTGTGATAGCCAATAATTAAGTCTCTAATTGCTACTCTCAATCATACAGTGAGCCACAGCACACTCTCTTTTACACACACACACACACACACACACACACACACACACACACACACACACACACACACACACACACACACACACACACAC
>NC_065517.1:19755711-19797938 GCF_006386435.1 Epinephelus moara
CACACACACACACACACACACACACACACACACACACACACACACACACATAATCACACTGTGATTAGGCAGAGGGCCAGAGAGCTAGGAGCAACAACAAGGAGAGGACAGTTTCATCACAGCCAGTCAAAAAGCGTCGGTTTGGTAACTTTCATTTCATCCCAGAAGCCATAAAAATTTCATAACAGTAATCAAAATGACTAATTATTTGAACTGCACAGTTTACATGGAGGACATTTGTACTGGTTTAATAACAGTGCAGGGTGGGGGAGTTACTTAAAAGTGTATTTATACCTGCTAAATCCTACTCGGACTTGACTACAGCTGTCCGGGGTTAAGAGATTTAAAATTGGAAACAGACTAGACTTCTCATACATGTTAATGTTATAGTCCTGACAGTCTGAACGGACCACATATGGAAAGACTGAGTAAAAAAAGAGGACAACACACCTCACAACAGGTGCTGTAGACTACAGCCGCTTCCCCACTTTAGCACTCCCCTAACTTGAACGGGGATGAAATGATTTAATTGTTTAAAAGTCTTGGGACGCTCAAAAAATGTATCTACTAATTTACAGATATCTATTTCACAGTATAAGTCTATGGAAAAAAGTCTGGGACCAATGGCATCACATGATGAGGGACTAACTTGGGTTGTACAAAAGAAAGATGTGTGTCTTTTTTTAATGTGGTGAGCCTTGGCAGCAACCAAAGAAGAGCTCAACAAACCCCAGCACAAACGGTCAGAGTGACCTGCAAGGTGGCACTCCTGGCTGGGGATGGTGAAAAGACGGCTTGAACAGAAGGTCTGCACAACTCTTGTCCACTGACAAAATTAGTTTGCACATGGAGGGACACCGATGGCCTGGAATGACTGCACAAAGCACTGAAACCCCCTCTAGACTTCAGAGATACCCTTTTCCAGTGGAGCGTACGTGAGGGCTGTGACTGTGATGTCGCAGCAGAAAAAAACACATCACAAGCTGGTCACACGGCTATTGATGCAGGGGCTGAGGGAGGAGATGCTGCAGCTGCACTGGCAAAAAGATACCCGAGCTGAAATGAACAACTATCTGCCAGTTACACATGCAGAGAGAGAGCAAGACAAGTCCTTTGTAAGAAGCCACCTGAGTGAACCATCTGGACTGTAACACTACCTGTGAGATAGTGTTTTACATCAGTGGGCACACAGCACACAGCTGTAGGGCTGCACTGAACCCTGGAGCTGTGGGAAAACAATGTTTGTAATGTTTGTGGTTTGTGACTAAACAAAACCCCAAAAGCATAAAGAACTTCAATGCATGCTGAAATGTGCAAACGTCATTTAACTCTTGCAGTCTCTCTGTTACTTGCTAACTAGATGCTAACAAAATAAATCAATCTGATCCTCTGCACCCTGTTATCTTGGTGGGTGACTCTTTATCACCATGGTTAGTGATGCTGCAGCCTGCTGGATTCGTATTTATTGTTCAGGCAACACTTTGCACCAGCAGCTGGCACCAAACGCCAGCAGCTGGCCGCCGGCCCACAAGCCATTGTGTCTGAGCTAAGTTTTCCATTAGAGAGCTAACAAGGGGGCAGAAAGATGTTTTGGTCGTTACACTTTGAAGATGCCTAATAGAATTTAGAAAAGAAAAGGCTGTAATGCAATCAAGGTCTCTGCTTTTTGTCTATTTTGGGTGGTAACACTAACATCAGTCTTGATATTAAAGAGACCTTTTTTATCCTTGGATTTCTCTCAGGGCTGTGTATTGGCAAGAATCTGGTGATACCATATGTATCACGATACAGGGGTTATGATTCAGTATATTGGGATATATTGTGATTCTGTAAGCAAGCCGAGATATTGCAATTTAAAAAATAAATAAATAAATAAATAAAAAAAATCACATGATTCCTTTCTATGCAACCAATTGGCAAATCTCATTCAGGGCGCCCTATTTAAACTGCTCTGGCCTGCCTACTGTTGCTGCTTCCACTGCAAGCCGCTTTGCAACCCGCCTCCACCCCAGCTCCTCCTGTTCATGCTGTGTCTGACTTATCAGTGTCATTTCTGTTTGTCATTGATGCTGCTCTGTTCTGTTCCTGAGGGGTGTTTGCTGCTGCTCTCTCTGTCTCAGGCTTTCCTCGCAGGCCCGTGCAAGAGGCTTTCTGCATAGACCTAGGAAAGTCAGAGAGGCCCCAGAACAGAGCAATACCGTCAAATGTAATAAAATGTTCCTGACTGAACTGTAGTTCCTGGGCAGAGACATTACACAATAAAACACCATACGAAAAACTGGCAAGACAACAGTTAACAACTATCCTGAAACAAACAACAGAAGAACAGTACTAGATTCCCACCAGGGAGCACACCATCAGCATGTGCAACACCACTGAGAACATCATTATGACTGTTTCATAGGCCTGTGTTCTCTGCATTTAGGCTAGTGATATGTTGTTATGTGGGAGTGAAAGAGTCAAATGGCTGAAGATAGATTACACTGAAGCATCTAGCAGTCAGGGGATCCACTCTCACTCTCTCTGGTGATGCTACATCTGCATTTAACTGCTGCTTTTTAATATGTTCTGTCTGTGTAATTATTCATTTAATTTATCTTATTTTTTCATCTTTTCATATCCTTATCTATATCCCACTGTCCTCTAATGCAATAAGCTAAATTTCCCACATGGCTCCCTTACATTTATTATAATGTAATATAATGCAATGTCCTCTAATAACGGACGAAACTGGTGAGACAGTAGACAGATAAATCCAGAAATCCCAGTTGGCAGGATATGGAGGCAGTTAATGGAGGAGAGGTGGTGTTCGTCTCTGCTACCTTGAGCTCCCAGCAGTGTGTCCCTGATGAACTGCTCCAGGTCCTCGGCTCGTTTATGAATCCTGTCAGCATCATCCTCAACCTGCTCTCCGTCAGCAGACACCTTCGTAGCCTACACACACACACAAACACACACACTCAAGTTATACAATAATAATAAACAAGTGTTAAATAAGTGAACATATTGACTTCTGTGTAACGGAGGAAAGGAAAAGACGGAGATCTTACAGTAGATGTAAAGGAATGACAGAAGATGATGGCAATATGTACACACACACACGCACACACAATCAATATCCAGTCCAGTCTGTCATGCTCTGCTTTCCTTGTCTACATGTGCACTCACATGCCACCACACACACACAGATGGATGAATTATTGACATTAAAAGAAAACACAAAGTCACACATTAACCCACACTCACACACACACACACACACAGAGGACCAGGAAGGCGAGAGATGGATGAATCCTTGACAGACATGAAACCACCAGACACACACACACACACACACACACAGAAAGAAAGAGCAGGTAATTATTGTTGTGATTTGACAAGACCATGCTATATCATTTTCGCTGGTGTGTGTGTGAGTGAGTGTGTGCGGTGGGGTGTGGGTGATAGCATCGCTGTCAACAAATGTCAAGGCCCCGGTCCCTAAAAGGGTGTAGCTTGACAGCGTGAATGTGAGTGTTATTTTTCTCCACTTGGAGGTAGACCCCCTCCGCTCACGTTTTTCTATTTTGGTTCACTCCTCTTAGAGATGCAACTGTGACTCTGAAGATGGTGAACAAAAACAAAACATTTATATAGATTTCTGTATTCTGTACGAGGGCGAAGACATAGAAATGCTTTTGGGTGAACATGTTTGATGGAAAAACATTAAAAAAAATTATTTGAAAAGCAGGCATTGATTCCTGAATTGGTCTACTGAGACACAGGCCAAGGGACCTAGGGACCCCTAATAGCCTCTGTCAGAGGTGACGTAACATTTGTGGTTGAAAATTCATAAGTTTCAGTCAATACTGGGGAAGACCTAATCAGGATTTATAATCCAATCTTGAGCTACATCAAAATCATTTCTTTTTCTGTTATTCTACTAATATCTATTCAGGGATCCTGAAAGGTACAGCTTCACTTTGTTGGTGCCAATTTTATTAAAAACATGTTTTGAAATATGCAGCAATTAAGTACGATATAAATTTGTTTGTATAGCGCATGAATAAGAGGGCAAACAAGTAAACTTTACAGAGCACAAACTTTATCCCAATCCTGACGCCATGTCCTGAAGATGATCCACATGCCACAACCCAGCTTTAAGACTTTTATGATATCATTTTTGTGTCTACATGTTGCATGTTCCTGAATGCATTTTTGTGTTATCAAACTACCACAATGCAAACCTGGGCTCCAGAGGTTATGCAGAAGGAACAGAGGGGTTAATCCAGGTATGGCGCCCAGGGTTCCATCGTGTCAAAATCTGTTAATTGCTAAAGTGGTTAACTAAGGGTGCTTTCAGATCTAGAGTTCACTTGCTTTGGTCTGAATCAGGGACTCATTTTGTCACAAAGTTGCATAATTGCCTAGAGTTGGTCCGTGTTCTCACGGCAGCATTTACAAGCGGACCAGATCAAATGCCTTGTGCGAGAAAGCTGCTCTTGATTGGTCAGAATTTCCACGTGGGAAAAATCCAGGAAGTAAACAAAACATTGAAGAAGAGCACACTTGCAAGATAAATGCAACACTTTCTAATGTCACAATGGAGGGACAACTACGCAGGTTGATTTTAGCGCTGCTCATCGTGGACTATATTGCTGTCATTGTTCATTTTAGTCAAACCATACAGTTTGAAAACGAGGCGCGGCTCCAACTAGAAAACAATGTTTTGATGCACTGGATGTGCTGAATGTGCATATTAAGGCAGTACAGGAGGAGGCGCACATTAATAATCCTCCAGGACTGTAAAATGCTCATGTTTAACCCAAACAATGTGTCATGTGACTGCAGTTGGTTCGGATCAAGAGTTTGTTTGTAACCAGACCGAGACCACCTCTTCATGAAGGTCTCTCTGTTTTGGTGCACACCTGAGGGCAATTGCTGTGTTCACACCTGCCAAAACGAACCGCACCGAAACAAACTTGAATTCAATTGAACCGAACTAAACAGGGCAGGTGTGAAAGCACCCTAAGGTTTCTGTTTTACAATGTGTTACTGATCCCCTGTAGAAATCTGTCTCTATGTGTTAAAGCCATTTTTGTGTTGATTGCAAATTATATTCCCACAATTTTTTTAAAATTATTTAGGTGATGTACATGTTTTCTTTTGACTCAGATTATGATCTGTTGTGACAGAAGGAAGAGGTGGGACTGAGTCTTGTTTTTTTCTTCAAAAAACATGTAGGAAACATAAAGAATAGGGCATTGGTACAGTCTTAGAGCTCACGCTAGACTTGAAAAGGTTTTGTAAATTTTATTCAAAGTGAGAACGAAACTACCAAATGGAGGCAACACAATCAGCGACTGCACTGTTGTGAATTGGCTTGAAAGAGTTAAAAAAACAGGCAATGACACTATGTGTTACATTAAAGCCCATCTTGGACTAATATCCTGGTACACTGCACGTATTTTCTACACTGTCAACTTTTGTACATCTCCTGCTCAAAAAATTTGCAATATAGTTTCCTTCCTTTCTTGTAAGGCAAGGCAAGGCAAGGCAA
Organism: Epinephelus moara; assembly: GCF_006386435.1. Taxonomy (NCBI): domain Eukaryota; kingdom Metazoa; phylum Chordata; class Actinopteri; order Perciformes; family Serranidae; genus Epinephelus; species Epinephelus moara. Next base: position 19,761,251 of record NC_065517.1, read on the forward strand.
GGCAAGGCAAGGCAAGGCAAGGCAAGGCAATTTTATTTATATAGCACCATTCATACACAAGGCAATTCAATGTGCTTTACAAGGGAAATACGTTAAGATAAAACATTAAAGGAACAATAGATCGTTAAAAACAAAAGCTAAAAGCAAGAAAAACAGTGCAGAAAATGCATTTAAAAAGCAAACATAAAGCAAAAGCAACAGCAGACAAATATAAAAACAATAGCTACAGATTATCCTAACAATAAGTTACATATCTGGTTCACTGCTAAGCTGCAGTAAATAGTAATGTTTTAAGCCCTGATTTAAATGAGTTGACAGTTTCAGCCGACCTCAGATATCCTGGAAGTTTGTTCCACAGGCGGGGAGCATAGAAACTAAAGGCTGCTTCACCTTGTTTGGTTTTGATCCTGGGAACACTGAGTAAACCTGTTCCAGATGATCTGAGGGGTCTGGATGCTTCATAACGTACAAGTATATCAGAGATGTATTTAGGCCCGAGACCATTTAGTGCTTTATAGACAAGTAACAAGATTTTAAAGTCTATCCTTTGATACACAGGAAGCCAGTGTAGTGATTTAAGCACTGGTGTAATGTGCTCCACTCTCTTGGTGTTGGTGAGGACTCTGGCAGCAGCGTTCTGGACGAGCTGCAGTTGTCTGATTGATTTTTTACTCAGGCCTGTGAAGACACCGTTACAATAGTCCAGCCTGCTTAAAATGAAAGCATGAACAAGATTTTCTGTATCTTGTTTACACAGAAATTCTTTTATTCTTGCTATGTTTTTAAGGTGGTAGTAGGCTGATTTAGTAATTGTCTTAATGTGACTATTGAAATTTAGGTCTGAGTCCAGAACTACACCAGGATTTCTGGCTTGATTTGCAGGTTTTAATGTCATGGCGTCAAGGTGAGCACTGACTATTGATCTTTGTTCTTTGGGGCCAAAAACAACTACCTCAGTTTTTTCTGTGTTTAGTTGTAGAAAATTCTGGCACATCCACGTATTGATTTCGTCAATGCACTTATTTAGCAGATGTAGGGGACTGTAGTCATCTGGTGACACTGTTATGTAAAGTTGTGTGTCATCTGCATAAGTATGGTAGGAGATGTTATGATATTCCATAATCTGAGCAAGAGGGAGCATATAGGTGTTGAACAGAAGAGGCCCAAGAATGGACCCTTGAGGAACTCCACATGTAATCTTTGTTCGCACAGATTCATAATTGCCAAGTGACACAAATAAATCCCTGTCTTGTAAATAAGATTTAAACCAATTTAGCACAGTGCCAGAAAGTCCCACAAACTTTTCTAGTCTGTCGAGCAGTATGTTATGGTCAACTGTGTCAAATGCAGCACTGAGGTCCAGTAATACCAGAACCGAAATCTTTGATGCATCATTGCTCAGATGAATGTCATTTAAAACTTTTACAAGTGCAGTCTCAGTGCTGTGATGTGCTCGAAATCCAGACTGAAAGGCATCAAAGATATTGTTTTGCTCCAAGAAGGTGTTAAGTTGCTGAAAAACAACCTTTTCAATGATCTTTCCTAAAAATGGTAGGTTTGATATGGGCCTGTAGTTATTTATTACTGAGGCATCCAGATCAGGCTTTTTTAAGAGAGGTTTAATGACTGTATGCACCAAACACAAAGTTGAACTCCTTGTAAGTGAAAACCTGCTTGGCAATGAACCTTAACCTAAATCTGAAAGTCTCTGACACTTGATCAACATGTTAGAGAGGCGGTTAAATAGGTTTTGGTTCTGCTTTTACATCAATCAGCATGCTGCATCTGGCTACTGGGTAGACTGTTTTTTGTGTTGTCCCTATTGTAATGCGCAGCTTGTTGCAGAAGTGACAGGATTTGTGTCTTTTCTGTTCTTTGTACATAAGTTTTGCCCTTATGATCTCCCTCCCTTCCTCGGTCTTTAGTTGCTCCATCTCGTTATTTTAGAGCCAGACAGAGAAGGACGGATAAAGCGAGAGAGGGGAAGACAGACAATGACAGAGACTTAAGTCGAGTCAAAAGAAAAACAAAAGTGTCTGTACCCTGCTGTGTAGTTGGTCCATCTCAACGACCAGTGATCCCAGGTTGGAGTCGGCCAGTTGCAGTAATCTCTCCGGAGCTTTCTGTGGTGACAGCATGTGCTGCAGGTGAGAAACAGAGAGATGAAGGAATTACATAGAGGAATGTCTGACACATTGTGGCCCAGGGCTAGGCTTTTGAACTGCCTGGCTCTGTGCTGTAGAGCCATAGAGAAGAAGATGAGCCAGGGAGGGCAGCAGGTAGGGAAGGAAGAAAGAAATAATTAAACAGAAGACATATCCAACATATAAAACTCAATATATTTGAAATACGTCACAGTAAACATGATAATAACGGTAATGCAACCACGGTTATTACCTTCTCATTGCAATCCATTTGTAACATAGTAAGTGTTAATCAATTTTAACAGCATTGTGTTGTGACAGATGATGATTTGTTTAGAAGGAGGAGAAAAGTCCTAACATTTTAAAAACACTTGAAAACAAGCTCACAACGAGATGCTAATAACAGTGTTTGTCTGAATAGTGCAGGTTGAGTGAGCTGAATGAAGAATGTGCCATCTCACTGTACCATCAAGTAGGGATGGACGATATGGCCAAAATCTTAATGCTAAATTTGTGTCACAGTAATACTATATTTCACCATACATTAATTGTTGTGTCAGTTAAATTCAGAAATAGACTTAAATAACCATACTGTGATTCATCGCATTTGATTATTGTCTTCTTCCATACAAAGGAACCAAAATTCCCAACTAGTGGTTGTATGCCTCTGTGCACTCTTACAGTTTACATCCACGTCTGTGAAAACATGGAGGCTTCACACACAGAAGATCTATACAATCAACACAGTCTCGAGGTGGACACCCAAGATGCGTGTCACCAATCCAGTATCTGACCAAATGTCTCCCCTTCTGTTCCTGAGATATGACGTCAGATCATGGCTAGAAAAGTGTTTTATGCAGAGCAATATGATGTCACAGTGAAGCTGACCTTTGAGCTTTTAGATATCTATTGACATCATTTCATCATTATATGCTATTGGACATTTTTGTGAGGTTTGTCATAATTAGCGTAAGAATTATGAGTGATAGCCAAAAACATGTTTCGTGAGGTCACAGTGACCTTGACCTTTGATCACCAAATTCTAATCAGTTTATTTCCAAGTCCAAGTGGCCATTTGTGCCAAATTTGAAGAAATTCCCCTAAGGTTTTCTGTAGCAATCGTGTTCACGAGAATAAGACGGATGCAAGGTCACACTGACCTTGACCTTTGACCACCAAATTACAATCAGTTCAATGTTAAGTCCAAGGGAATGTTTGTTCCAAATTTGAAGAAATTCCCCAAAGGTTTTCTGAAGACATTGCACTCATGAGAATAAGACGGATGCAAGGTCTCATTGACCTTGACCTTTGACCACCTACATCTAATCAGTTCATTGTTAAGCTCAAGTGAATGTTTGTGCCAAATATGAAGAAATTCTCTCAAGATCTTCTTGAGGTATCCTGTTCACAAGAATGAGACCAACAACCCAAAAACACAATGACAGGGCTGTCTTCCATTTCCACGGTAGAGGCACTGTAACACAAACTCTGGAGTGTAGTTACTCTTTTAAAAATGATTAAAACATCTTTTCAGTCAGGCAGAGAAAGATCATACCTTGAGTTCCTCTGTCATGTTCTCGAAGCGGTACAACACCTTGTAAGGTGGCGGAAGGGGCGTGGTCAGAGTCACCTCAGTGATGATGCGATACAGGCGGTCCATATCACTGATCAACAGACCCGAGCACTCATCATCACAGGCTGGAGGAAGAAATATAAAAACACAGTTAGACACAGCTAGAGTGTAATGAGGCCAACTAAATCTATTAGAAAGGTTTACAGACGGTTGGCGCGTGTGTGTGTGTGTGTGTGTGTGTGTGTGTGTGTGTGTGTGTGTGTGTGTGTGTTGACACTTCCGCAGTTTGACTTGGCAGATAGAAATGAGAGGAAGAAAATGAGAGGAGAAGAAAGAAAGGAAGTCAGAAGTGTGTATTTTTACTTCTGAGTGTGTGTTTCTGTGTCTTATTTGTGAGTCTGTAAACACATCAGTGTGTGATCGTAGTGACTGCTTGTGTTTTGTGTTTAAGTGACTCTGGCATCAAAAAGACAGGGCTGTCGATGCATGAAATTCAGCACAGAGAGGCAAAAAGCACCTATTATGAGCACACACTGCAGGCTAAAAACACACAAGCCAACGCACAAACACACCAGGGAATTCATTCAGACACACGCATTCGCATTTTTCTTTATCGTGTGTGTGTGAATTTCTCTTCCTTTCCATAGCCCGAGGCTGATTTATTGCAGAAATTAAAATTTCTGACAAGGGAAATCAAAGATGAATTAAGTAAAATAAAAACTGTTTTTACTCTATCAATCTCTGACAAAAGCAGAACACTCAAATACACTAAAGCATTCATGCAGTCACATGCACACACACACACACACACACACACACACACACAAACGCAGGTACAGTAAATGTACAGCACATTGAGTGAGGAGTAAACAGCTGTACGTCAAATCCAAGCCATTCACGAATCCCTGTGACAAAGGATCGTAATCACTAACTTCCACACAGTGTGAAAACATCCTGTGCTACAAGGTGTGATTACACACAAAAGCCTCACTTCCATCACTGTCTGCTCTCTGTGCTGCTGGGTGGATGCCTGCCTCTACAATGTTGGCAAGACAGGCCAGAGATTCTCAAATTAGCTTCTTTCTGTCTCCTCTTCTAAGGAGTTTACACAAGATGGAGTGCATTTGGCTACCTTGAAGTTTGTTTGAAGAATTACTGAATCTTTGTTGGGAAGATTCAGCCGTACACTCACCAAGTTTATTCTACTGTGTCAAAATTCGTCCATGTGAAAATTTGATAGTGAAACACATTACTGTCAAAACCAAGTTCTCAGTGTGCCACATGTCATAATATACTGTGTAACATACAAGAAAACCAATTCTAAAAGCTGGGGTTCAATATTATAGGATGACTGATAAATAAAATGGCTTCACTTACAAGGTAAACTATGGCTCAACAGTCTACTTGGTAGAAATTAAGTGACTTTAAAGGAACACTCCACCCTCCGGTGACCTTTAGTGTACCAATTACCCACACCGTGTTGCCTTGTAGTTGTGAAGAAAACTCTTTTTTCTAGAGTGCCTCCACAGCGAACAAAGAATCAAAAAGCAGAGGAAATACTTGATGACCTTAAGTCATGTGCGACCATGTTTAACAAGAGCAAAACTATATCAAGACATACGTTTACAAACTCTCACACAACTTGTGCAGTATAATCCAAGTCGCCCCTTTTTTTGTAAGGAATTAAACGTAAAGTGAAACTTATCTACGTTCTCTTCAAAGCCAGACTCCATTGACAAAAACAGTAATTTTACATCGCTGAACATGGGAGCTGCTGGTCTACCGCTACCTCAGTCAGTTAGTTTGTTTTTGTTTTTGGGTGATTTTGCTGAATCTAAACTAACCCCATTAAACACCAAAGTCACACAAGTAACACAAACAAACTAACTGATTAAAGCTGTGGTGGACCAGCAGCTCCTGTGTTCAGCAAGGTAAAATTACTGTTTTTGTCAATGGAGTCTGGCTTTGAAGAGAGTTCACTTACCTGTCGGAAAGGGCTGTCTGTTTGGGAAGTACTGAGTATACGAATGGATAAATGAGACGTGGATTATACTGTGAGAGTTTGTAAATGGATGTTGTGATAAAGTTTTGCTGTTGTTGAACATGGTGGGCTGTGACTTCAACTCATTAATAATTTTCTCTGTTTTTGGATTCTTCGTTCACAGTAGGCATGTGAGAAAAACAAGCTTTCTTCATGAGTTCAAGGTAACACAGGGTGAGTAACTGATAAACACATGGTCACTTGAGGAGTGATGTATTCCTTTAAAATGGATTTGCAGTTTGGATAGCTCAAATGAACATACCACTCTGTTATCTTTAATCTGATTGCAAGAAGTGACACTGTCTATTGTTTCATGATAAGAAGCAGAGAGGAAAACACAAGAATGATCGCATAACTGTAAGACTTGGCTTAAAATATCCCCTCAATCGTTGAAAGCTACACTAGCTGCTGGAGTGGTGGCCACAGAACTCTAATACAATACAAAGTCATTAGACTCATAGTGAGAGCTGTAACAGATTGAGCTGTATAGAATATTATGATTTATTATATAGCTAGAAGACCAAAGTAAACCCCAGTGAGTGTTGAGGATTATTTTATGCTCAGTTTAGTGTATGCATGCTTCACACTGGAAATTCAAACACGCATGCACAAATGACAAGTGCAATACTACACACCTGTGACTGTGTTTCTTAAACCAGGGGTGTCAAACTCATTTTAGTTCAGCCCAATTTGATCTCAGATGGGTCGGACCGATAAAACCATCGAACAGCAAGTGACAACAGCTCCAATATTTTCCCTTTTTTGTAATAAGAATTGCATTCTGTGGATGTCTCAGTTATTTCACATTCAGTCAGTCTACTTCTCACTGTCATTACATGTACATTTAATCATATATTTCCTGATACAGATTCTTTTGAACTGAAGCTTGACAACATTTTGCACAATGTTCAATATCTTTAAACACAGTCACAGTAAGTATTCATTGTTATATCAGAGAACTGTATTCTGGTGGAAAAGCCTCTGAAGCAGAATTTTACATGAAGTATGCATTGTTTAACTTGCTCCTGAACCCTGGCACCTCTTAGTGTAGTCATCTGGTGGGCTGGATTGGACTCTTGGCCCATGGGCTGTATGTCTGACACCCCTACCTTAGACAGTGACTTACGGTTTAATCTTGCATCTAGAAAATGATCTTACATATAAAATCACAGTGTCACAACATTTTTTTTCTTGCCCTAGTGCCTGGCGTAATTCAGACATATCACATTCCAGCTCTATTTAAATATAGTTCCAGCTAACTGACGCATATGAAGGAACAGATGGAACACAGGGAGAAAATTAAGAAACAAATGTGATGGTAACGTAGAGAGCCACAGAAAATAAATTTGCTTATATGTTACATTATGTTGAAGGTTATTCACAGAAGACTACTAATTTCATGATTTTTCTAGGCCTGGAAAATGTGATCATGGGATTCCATGACTTTTCTAGGTTTTCCAAGAATGTGGGAACCCTGTATTTAGCATCTAATTTTGACAGTGGGAGGTGAAATCTGCCTTTAAGTTGTGTATAGAAATTGCATTTTATTGAAGATAAATATTGAGTAATACCTTGGGGGGCTGGAGCCTATCCCAGCTGACATTGGCCGTGAGGCAGGGGGGTACACCCTGGACAGGTCACCAGACTATCACAGGGCTGACACATAGAGACAGACAACCATTCACACTCACATTCACACCTACGGACAATTTAGAGTCACCAATTAACCTGCATGTCTTTGGACTGTGGGAGGAAGCTGGAGTACCCAGAAAAAACCCACACTGACACTGGGAGAACATGTACACTCCACATGGAGGGGCTCCCGCATCCTGGGGTTTGAAACCCGCACCCTGGATTTGAACTGGGAACCCTTTTGCTAACCACTGCACAACCGTGCCGCCAGACTAACAATGTACGTAAGTTAAATTATATTTACAATGTGTTTATGAAGCACAGCATGGCAGATGCTGTGTCCAGAACTGGTGATTTTACTGATCAGATTTTTGATCTACTACTATTTAAACCTAGCTTTTGTATCTCATTGTGCTCCAGTAATTAAATTAAAATAAACTAAATATATAAAAATCCCTGAGGGACACATCGTGTACAATGGCTTATTGCGATAATGTTTCTTTCTGTTTGAAAGCAGATGTGTCTCGCTATTTCCTGAGGTCATAATACTCACTGTGTGTTTCACCCTGAAAGAAATAATTACAATTTGATCATAAACTCTCCTGCTGATGAAGGCAACATACAATCATGCAACCCATGACATCACGTGTTGAAAATTTAGCTGCATATCAATGCAAATGATGTAACGCAACAGATGTGGCTGAGATATCAGCATTTCCCTCATTCAACACTGCCGACTCCCAGAGTGTTCGCTTGCGTCTGATAGGATGGGAGAAAGGGCCGAGCAGAGGCACAATGTAGAGCGCAATCACTCTTCAACAAGTGAACAGCGTTCTGATCGCTCCACTCTGTGTAAACCATCAGGACTTGTGATTATAGTCTGGACGTAGAGGCGACCGGTTTGGTGTCAGGGTGCACTGCAGCACTCACACTGCCAATTTATGAACACACGCTTTGTGTCTGAACACATAAAGACCTGAGCAAGCAATTTCCTCTCTGACCTGACAGCAGCAATTTCACATCAGCCTCTGTCTCACAACCTTTCCTGCTATATTCTCGTACCTCTAGACATGCTAATGGCACCGAATTGGCCCTGCCATTATGGTCATATTAAGTTTAAATTAGCTCCAAATTACATTGAAATTATTTTCTAAATGACTTGAATCTGACTTCTGCCACGATCCCCTGTCTCCCATGGCAACCGGAGAAAAGGGCTTTGACTTCTCATTTGCATTTCATTGCCAAAATAATGCAAAAACCACAACATCAGGTGACACTGCCGGGTGGTGGGCCACTGGAGGAAACACAATAGAGGGAAATAGAAGAGAGAGAATGTCTGTACATTTCAAGAAGCTAAAGTCACTTTCAAAATTACCAAATGTGCTTTTTTGCTATCATGTGGTAAAGTTAAGTTCTGAGGTCCTTTTGTGGCAGCTTCTGTTGTTGGACACTAATCAAAGAGGCCTTTATAATCGGCTCCAATTAATTTTCTATTTCAATTATTGGCACTAAAACTCATGTTCTCATAATTCAGACCAAATGTCCAATAAAACCTGCACCTGTTGGCTGTTTGTTTCCTAACTATAATTTAAGCTCTTAATATTTCAACCTGCACACACCCTGAATAAAGAGAAGGCAAAAAGGGGAAAAGAAAACACCAATGATAGATTAAATAAAAAGCTGTGTGTTAGTCTTACAGATGATCCCAGCTGGTCCACACACATGCCTGTCCATGCACTGGTCACACGACCTCCCCGATGCCCCGACCCTGCAACGGCATTGGCCCGTGACAGGGTCACATGGTCCGGGCAGCGCCCCCCACAAGGAACACTTACACTCCTCGCAGCGGCCGCCCGGCATCCGCGGGTTACCATGGTAACCAGTAGAACACCTGGATGGGGGGATCATGGAAAGAAGGAAAGAATCAGCTACTGTTTTTGTTTGTAGTTAGAAGTTTCCGTGACTAGATATTATATACACCGGATATTACCTCGGCCCCATCACCAATTTTTTTTTCTAGGATGGCAAAGGCATGACCCACCCTACTCTCCTTCTGATTGGCTAGAACTCATTGCCGTTGTTGGTTGGACTGGTTGGGTTTAGGTATAAGGAATGAGATAAGTTAGGGTAAGAATATCAGGAAAAGCCAATAAAAGGCAGAGTAGGGAAGAGGTCATGCCTGTGCCATGCTTGGAAAAAAAAACCTTGTGTCCCCACCAGATGTACTGTCCCAATGTCCTGGGTACTTGATTCATTCCATGTCCCATATTAAAATCTCATGACCCCTAAGCTAATCTTGTTTTCAATAATTATAGGAAGATTATGATTTTCTGTGTGTGTGTGTGTGTGTGTGTGTGTGTGTGTGTGTGTGTGTGGCTCACCTCTCACAGTATTTGCCCTCATATCCCTCAGGACAGGCGGTACATCGGTAGTCATCGTATCCCTCTGTTACACAGGTAGGACTGAAACTGACACCAAAAAAAGACTTTTCACTTTTCAGTGAATATATAATACTTATTTTGATATGTTTACAGTCTGATGATGAGAAATAACACATATACATAATCATTAGGCTTGGGCTATATCACAGTATCACAGTATACCAGGGTATTTAGAAATCATAACAGTATGATTTTTTTGTACTGTTGAAAATACAGACGTTCCTCTTCATATTAAACTCATTTGGAGAGGCTGTATTAAGGATGTAATGTATGTAGTTCACATTACGCGACACCAGAGGTCAGTCTGGTGGAACAGGCAGCTGAGCTGACAGATATGGGGACTGGGAGTGTTGGGGATAACCTTACAGGACTTTAAACAACTGGCTAGAGACAACAGCAGAGAGAGACTGCAAGGGAAACAAAGCATATTTTCACATCTAACTGTGAATTAAGGGCTTGTTTTGAACAAACAACAGTTGGTCATTGTTGGAAAATTGGACTAACTAACTAAACAAGACTAAACAAGATGGTTTGGTGAATTTTATTTTGTTTCTGTCATGTTTGAATAAACTGTGTTTAACGACTTAGGGCAATTAAGATAGTCTTAGAATTTTAAATTCAGAAGGTGTATGGTTGTGTTTCTCTTCTCTCTAAAACAGGTAACAGTATTACATTTCTTGACATTTTGTGAGATTGTATTGTTTATTTATTAGAAAGAAAAAGCTCAGAGAACACCAGAAGCACCGTCCACCAATACCCTCATATACCATACAACCCCATGAAATTTCCAGAACGTATGTTTCAGAAAATCAAGCAAATGGACTTGTGGTTGAAATGTAGCAGCAATACAGCTGTCAACATAGAAAAGAGGGAAAAAAGCAAAAATACTTGTGTTTTAATGGGATTTACCATTTACCATTTTATTGTACCTTTGTGTATCTTTCTAAAATGTTTTGTACTGGTCAAGGGGTACTTGGCTGAAAAATATTTCAAGGGTATATAATTGAAAAATGTTTGGGAACCACTGTTACAGAGAATGACAGACAAACACAGAAAGTTTACTTGTTCTCTGGGTTACTGAGCGGACAGGCGCAGGGTTTGCAGTCGTCATGGAAACCACGGACCACACCGTAGAATCCCGGAGCGCAGCGCTCACACCGATCACCCTCTGTGTTGTCTTGACAGTTCTACACACACAAACACACACACACACAGAGGCATGAAATTAATGTTATATATGTGGAGACGCCGCATCGACTTGTTTTCATTCTGTAACCCAACCCGACTCTCGCCCTGGTGTGTAGGTGGTACATTTCCCATCATCCTCCAGCCAGCGTGAGTTCTCGGTGTGTGTGGTTAGTTTTAAAAGCAGAATTTGAGCGTGTGAGCAAAGACAGCTGTAACACAATTACAGAGAAAAAGAACCCAACTCTTTCTGCTTATCCAGAAAGCTTTCATCTTTTAAAAAAAAGCACACTAATTTTCAAATTAAATTAACAGCAGTTAAGCTACACTTTTATCTGTGTGTTGTATTTGAATATCGCCACTGGCGCAGTGAAAATGAGACGCCAGATTTGTTTGAGTGAAAGAAAAAAAAAGAGAGGTTGGAGGAAATTAGTATCACTCTTAAGCTGTGTACAATCCCTTGTATGTGTCTACTCGTCTCAAGTCGACAATGAGTAATTGAAAAGACGACAGACGGGGTCACCCATCATCCCCTCCTTGATTACTGACAAAGTGGCATTGGGGAGGCTTGTTTTTTGGCAAGTGAGATAATTATCCTGGCACCAGTGGTTGATTTATACCGAGACTAGATGACGAGTATGAAAATGAGAAATAATGGCGTACTGATATTATTACCCGCTGTCAGCTCACTTCACAATTTTGGATAATAGTAGCACTTTTGATAACTGGTGTGCTTTGCTGTAAGGTGGTAAACTCCAAATGTTTGACAACACGTTGACAGAAAGGTCATTTCAGTTTAAATCTCTTCTAAATCAGGAGCTGCCTGTCCTCTTAGATTTGTTTTTCTACCGAGACAAAGACATGAAAACAAACATCAGATGACTTTTATTTTCCAGGGAAAAAAGTTGATTGAGCAGTCGCCGCCGTCTTTACATGCATACAGATTCACATCCGGACTGTCACTGGGAAGTACCCAGTGTGATCGCAGCTGCTTCTGCGGTGCTGAGCATCTCTACCGGAGCAGCGGGGAAGTCATTACTCATTTCTTTTCACCACCCACAGTTTCTGAGCCATTCTCGGGGCCTTCGCACACACACATGCGTGCGCACACACACACATAAAAATACCTAGCATGGACAATTTCTGATAGGAAATGTAGCCGTCCACACACAGTAATAAATGGTTTTTGAGCCCAGTCCCACTCCTGCATGATGAGGTGCTGTGAGACCGTGCACAGCAGCGGCTGGCTAGCTGTTAGCTGACAGGTGCGATCTCACACGTCAAAGAGTTTAATAAGCTTCCTTCCTCAAGAGCGGGCCATCTGAAATACTCATTTACTTGTGTACTACTCACTCACCTGTTGTTATGAGGGGAGCCATGAGGGTACAATGACACGCACAACCATAAATATATCCAAAATATTTTCATATCCAGAGTTGTTTGTGTTTATTTTCAGCTCTTTACTTATTATACGGACTAACACACACACACATACACACACAACACAATACCTATTCATATTTGTATTCTGACAGATACTATGCCAAAAAACAGTGTTTATATAAATATGCAGTGCATTTCCACAATGTACACGCTCCATACACAAAAACACACACCCACAGATGCAACACACACGCCCACACACACTCTGTGCACTCAATCATACAAACACACCCAATGTAAACGCACACAAATTCATTACATACTGTACACAAACACGCGGCCCCCTCCCCTTCATCTCCCCAGGGTTCGGTCTTATGTGTTTCGCCTTGTTTGTTGAAAACGCGAACTTCAATCAGTGCAACAGGAAGTTGCCTTCTAACGAGGCAAGTCATTTCCATTAACTTCCTGTGTTCCTCGTTACCACTAATTACCACAGAAACAAACTCGTTTAGCATTTTCAATTTAGCCCGCTCGGTTAGAAAAATGCTAATGACGCCGTTATGGAGAGCAAGATGGAAACGGGCGAGGGAAAAATGTCTGGGAGGCAGAGAGAGACAGAAATCAAACAGAGGAGAAGACGGAGGGGAGAGGTAGAGAAAAAAGGAAGAGAAACAAATTGGCAAAACTAGAGAAATTAAGGAGAGGTGGGAAAGAAAGAGGGAGGTGTAGGGGAAAATTGGGGCAAAGAAAAATGAGAGAACAGACAGAGGACAAAGAGAATGGCGGGGTGATGAAAGGAGAAAAAGGATGAGTAAATACATAATTGAGGATGAGAGGGGAAAGAATTTAGAAGATGAGAAGGGGCAGATTAAAAGAAACAAGAAAATTAGAATGAGAAACAATAGAAAGAAGGAGAGCTGATAAAACAGAGGAGGAAACAAAAGGAACAAAACAATAAAAATAATGAGAAAGCAGAGAACGTTAGAGAGGAAACATATTGGAGCACAACTCTTCTGGTGTGCGGCGACATACTGGGTGACTTTAAATCCTATTACAGCCAACATTTGTCTGTCACAACTGTGTTGGTGCCAAATTAGGTCTATCATACAGTCGATCTCATGGAACATGAAAGGACTTGCGGTTTATATACATACCTTCAAACATATTCCTTTAAAAGGTACAGTGTTTAGAATTAAGGGGAATATATTAGCAGAAATGGTATATAATATTTATATGTATATTTTTTAGCTGCTAAAGAAATTTTAGTTTGGCTAAAGTACAGCTTATAATCACCTAAAAATAAGAACCACTGTGTTTTAGTTACCTTAGACTGAGCCGTTTATATCTACATACGGAGCAGGACTCCTTCACAGACTCCATCATGTTGTTCAACAGTAGCCCAGAATGGACAATCCAAACGCTGGAGAAGTTTCAGATCTGCAAACTCTCTGCCAGATGCCACCAAATCCTAAACACTAGACCTTTAACCCTTTGAAACCTGGAGAGACATCACTTTTCTTGTGCTGCTTTCAGACACCTTTCACAAGTATTTAAACCTTTAAACCCTGAGCAAATTGGTGCAATTTCTATCAAAAACAAGGGAAAAAAGACAATGAGCAACTTGGTAAGATATGTCCCACAAATTGCAAAAAATTTAGATTAATGGATTTAGAAATCCATTAAAAAAAAAACAACAAGAAAAAAAGCTAGGGATAATTATATGTAAAATTATGGTACGGAATTATTAGCACTTTTTCCAGGTAATTTCATTCTGTGTTTGTTTTTAACTTTCTTCTTTTTTCTGACTTATGTTTTTGAAATCATGTTTTTAATCAAGCCAATTTGCTCAGGTTCCAAAGGATTAAGAATAAGATTTAATTCAAGGTGTTTCCATCATGCTACACATAGTGCTTCACAATACGAGCAAAACAGCAACAGCCTGGCCAGTCACATCATTGCCGACTCACCACTGAAGTGCTGCTCAAGCTTTTGTTGACGTAGTTATGTTGTTATGGGTGTGTGTGTGTCTGCTACTTGCAACAAAGCACACTGATTGAACATTATCTGAAGTTTGAATATGGTCAAAATATATCTATACTTTATATCAATGTCTGTGCCCCATTAAATATCACATTTTGCCGCCTCATTGCATCCCTGTGTGTCCCGCAGTAAACGAAAAGCTAGCATTCCGTCAGCTACCTAAGCTAACTAACAGTACCACAGATATTAACAAAATCCCATGGTTAGTTGTGGTCCCTTCCCTGCGTCACTGACTGGACTGCTGAAAAAAGATGGAGGCCAGCTCAACTTTGATTTTTCACGCCTGTCACGCAGTACAAGTGTAACGCATCAGTTTGGAGCTATAAGCCATCGGCTTCCACTGAAAATGACTTGTAGCCAGGCCATCAGAAGTGGGCTGGATTTTGAAGCCAATTTCACACGGCCATTGTCGAAGAGGCGTCTGTAAATCAGTGGATACGTGTTTTGAGTGTCACAACCCCCACAAAATGACTTGTTTCACTATCAGGACAGGATCCATTCTGTCCAATAACATTTGGAAAGTCTAAACGAGCCACATGATTAAATAATTTTATCCCCCATTCATGTTAGCGGATGGCTGAATCGGAAGGTAGCTAGCTCAGCCTGGAAAAGTTAGCCACTGGTCTGGTGAAGTCTCTAGCGCGCTTGCTCATATATGGGCCCAATGATGCATAACATCGGGGAAATTTTACACCCTGGAATTCGAAATGTTTTGGCCTCATGCGCCACCAACACTGTATCCAGTTCGCTTTTTACCACAATGCTTGTAGCCTGTTGGTGAAGGTTCTCAGTCATCCAGGTCATGGTAATCTTAAGTGCTATATCGTAGGCAACTGGACTTGTTCGAGTTTCTTGAAGACGTTTCACCTCCCGTTCAAGAGGCTTCTTCAGTTCTTATGAACTGGTGTGGAGTCACAGGCTTTAAACTCTGTGTGGGTATGGATGCTTACAAAGTCATTGTGGTCACCTGTGAGTCGTTGACCCACCTGGCCATCATGTGTGTTGTTAGGGTTAGATGGGTCCAGGTGTGAATAGATGTCAAGTCCTCTGCGGAGGGATGATAGGCGGGTGATAAGGGTGATAAGTGGTGTCGTAGGCCACCTGTTGTAGCAGGTTGCTGTGTGGCTCGTCCTGTGAACGCAGCATTAGATTAAATATTTTATGACTGAACTACTTTTTGGATATCAAAGGAATAAAATCTTCCATTAAGCTGGGGACGGTAACATGATGGTTACATTCCAAATTAAATTAATCAGAGTGAAAATGACGGAAAACCATTTTACATAATTGCTTTTAGCTGTCCTGTTTATGTGCTCTTCAGTCAGTAATCAGAGAGTCACACTCTGTCACGACCAAACACCATCCAGCACTTCACCTCGAGGAAGCCTCTCACTAAAAACTGAGCTCCACTGGACGCTTGGTGGTATTATGGCTTGACAGCTCAGCTTTCCAAAAAGAAGAGTAGTAATAGTGCTGCAATTATTTAATGAAAGAATGCGAGCCACCTGCACTACCTGCCATGTTTCATGTCTTCCAGAAAAATACTGAACATTACGTGCAAAAAAAAGTGTCTATTTTCTGAAAAGGCTCCGTGAGAACGCAGCTGCCAGCATCTTTCACAGTTTGTTTACTAGCTTGTTTACTACTAGTGTTTACACCTATTTATATCTTACTGGTTATTCAGTGCAGCAGTGCTCTGGTCACACCAAGACACATAATTAAATCAGCTGTCCAAAATGAGTCTCAGCTGATGGATTTTTCTAACAGTATGAACAGATTTCACTGTGGTCATACAATCATGGCTAAAACAGTGACAGTCTGCCAGGGTTTTACAGACTAAATCTGACGATGACATGTTCACAGCATGTGACCAACTGCTCCCTGAAACCAAAGTTCTCAGATGGGGACTTGTGAAATGTAGACAGCAGACAAATCGGATTTGTTACTCAAATCAGATCTATGAGACTGACTGTCCAGATTTATGTGTCCAGACATCTCCAACCTATCTGCATTGGTTGCTGTGGTAACAACATAGGCATTAGTAACTAGGTAGCTATAATGGTGACACAGCCTACTCAAGTGGAAGCATGACAAATGGACTTTCTAGTCTTTCCTGTATTGAAGCCTCCCCACTAAGTGCAGCCAGATAATTTATTTTAGCGTCTGTCTACGCATTGTTGCTCTCCATACTGTCCTCCATAGTGCTCTGCTTGTGGCAGCATGACTTTTATTCAGCATTTCCATCACTCTGGATTTGATATCGTCTTTGTCGTGTCGCGAGTGAAGCAAAAGATAAAAAGACACTTGAAATCCAATTTGAGCAGCCAGAGCAGCCGGACTAAGACAATCTGGATGGGCCAAATACAGATTTGGGATGGAAGTCTGATCAAGGCCTAACAGCTAACCACTGGATGGTGCATATTACTAGTTGGATTTACGAAAGACATGTAGGCAGAGTATCTTGCAAACACACACTATCAAAATGAACCCGAAAGAGGAGCATACCAAGGTTTTGGTATTTTGCTTCCTTGCACTAAATCTTAGTTTCTCAAAGTGCAGCCCATGAGCCTAGAGCGACCGTCAGAAACATTTTTTGTGGTTGCTGAACATGACATGAATTATATCTGGATCATCTGTGGTCCCTTCAATACTTTCCCTTCCAATAGCTCACGTTTAATACACTACTTAGCTACTGTACCCCCCTAACAAACATCCATCAGGTTAGGTATTAGGGGTGGGTGATATGGTCCTAAAATAGTATTACAATATCTCAGGGTATTTTACGATAACAATATTCTTGACATATGACAGATTAGTGAAATTTTTTCTTTATCAATTTAAGAACATAGAATTGCCACAAAATAAGTGATATAGTTTTACAGTATGCCTTCAAATATTTAGTAAAAACTAAAATGATCTCTCATTTCTTTAGTTTGTGAACAACAACAGTAACTCAGAGTGAGATTCAGATTCTGTATACAATATTAATAGTTCAACAAAATAAAATCTATCACAAATTACACATTTAAACAGCTCCCAAATACAAAACATGTCCCCTGGGATCTATATATATATAAATCAACAGGTGATTTCCTTATTTTAGTTAAATCCTAAATGATTGAGTTACCAAAGTTTTATGACCAAATCACTTGACGACACTGACTCCTGTGTGAACACAGCATAGAGGAGAGGGAGCGACGCTGTGCTGCTGCCAGAGGAGCTGCTGAATGAGTTCCCTCTGAGCGGTAACTTGCTAAAAGAGTCTGAGAAGTCCGGGGCTGTTCATAAAACATTCAGCACGCCACAGTTTATTCCACACTACTGAAGCTGCTCCTCTTTCTGGAACCACTAGGGAGTCACTAGTAATTTAGCTTTTGTTGTTGACATCAATTTGTCAACAAGCCAAAATATCCCAAGTATCATGATATGAAGTTTTCATATGATGTTAAAAAATATACCAGTATTATCGTGAACATGGTGATATGGCACACCCCCTATTAGGTATGACAACTCGTACAATGCCACTTGGCAACAGTGGCACCCTGTGAGTGTCATGGGAATTGCATTCTGACATCAATGCTAGGCTGCTAGCTAAAATAAGCAATTTCTGTGGGCAACTCTGGAAGTGAGCTGTTTTATTTGTCCACTTCCCCTCTGCAGCCCTCAGCCATACACTGGCTCCCTCAGTTAGAACTCAGTCATCGAAACTTTGACAACTAAATAAAAAAAATGAAGACCTCACACTGAAAACTGCAGGAGCTTATTTCTGAACAGTTAGAAAATCAACAGTTTCATGTGGTCGCAGCTGGAATGTGCTGCTCAGTAATGGTGCTCACCTGAAACTAACTGCTGAATACATTTAGTGTTAAACTGTTCGGGTCAGACTTCTTTGCCTTAATGTGTTGTAATTGTATAAGCTTGTGATGAGATCATCTTCTCCCCTCACTGGAAAAGTAAGGATGTAGCTTTGGGTCAGATCCAGAGGAGAGGAAATTACACAAAATATGAATGAGCCCGGGGTCGTTAATTATTGCAGGGCTAATTACAGTACCTGACATTCCCCCCCAACACACACTTCATTCACTCTCTCACCTCGCTCTCTTCTCCAGGAGCTACTTGGCATATGGCTGTAAGACGGTCTCCAGTGGCGGAACACACACACACACACACACACACTTACCTGGCATATGGATGTCTCAGGGTCACAGGTGGAAGAGTGCCCACTGCACTGGCATTGAACACAGCTGCCCATGCCGACAGCGGTGGGCACTCTGGACGCTGGAGCAGATGCCTGGGAACCGGCGCGAAGACGGTAGAAGCCTGCAGCACACTCCTGCACAGAGAGACAGACAGACAGGCAGACAAACAGACAAACAGACAGGTAGACAGAGACAGAAAGATAATGAGAGTACTGATTTATTTATTTTTATTTCATTTTTTGAAAGCTGAAACACAGAAATACAAGACCCAATTTTGATCGTATGTGTTCCCACAGTAATCACACACCATGCCTGATATTTACACACACACACACACACACACACACACACACACACACACACACACACTAGACAACTATACACATGGACCCATATAATTATCCCTAATTGTTATTTCTCAAGGCAACTGTTGACCACTCTCTCTTTCACACACATACACACAATTAAGAGTTACTCCCTTCAGTAACTTTTGATCGCACACATGCACACACCCACTCAGCGCAGCACACACACACACACACACGCAGACATGCAAGGTACCTCTCTCTCCCTCTCTCTCTCCTGTTCAGTAATAATTAATGGAGTCCATTTAAAGAGCCATCTGTTCCCTCTGCTAGCACTAAACGCCCGTTTAAAAATACTTTATTAACAACAACGGCAGCTACAAATAGAATGGCCATCTGTCAGCCAAGACCTCTACGACCTGAACATTTCAAGTTTAGCTACCGCTTGCTATTTGGCTTCCATTTGGCAGTTTTTCAACAGTATCTGTAGCTTCTAAATTATGTACACGGCTAAATTTTTTTCCCCGGCAATATACATGTCTGCTCCTCTGCACTCCAAGTAGCAAACGCCAAAGTGAAACAGAGGTTGAAAAATATAGTTAAAAGTTTGCTGGCAACTCATGTGTTCCTTTGAGATTAACACAATAATACCTAAATGACTCTCAGGCGCCGCCATCCAGCGGAATTGCCCAGAACTGTTGCCTCTGTGTATCATAAGCCGCCTCTCCAAAATCCTCATTAAAGTAAAGATTGAGTCACTGCTATATGCTTTCTGTGGCTTAAGAGAAGGAGCTGGACGCAGCTGAAAGTCAATTGCTTTGACAAAATCACAACTGAGTGGAGGAGACGCTCAGTGAAGCTTAATCCTAGCTAAGCAAAGCAAAAAAATAAAAAAATGTAAAAAAAAAAAAACACGAGAGTCTGAAAGGCGTCGCAGAGGCTTAAAACTCTGAACTAAATGTAAATTGGAAACTTGTGAGATACTATTGAGAGCCGAGTGTGACCTCCATGTTTACACTGTGAAGGGAGCAGACAAAAAGCATTCATTCCTCCGAGTGCTGAGAGAGAGAGAGAAAGAGGGGGCTCTGTAATTAATGTTTGTAGTGTTAGATAGTTTTGAACTTGTGTCAATATGAACCCTTTTTCTTTTTGTCTTCTGCAATATTCTCACTACTCAGTTCCTCTGTATTTTCTTATTGTAATGTTTGATATATTATATGTTCCACCCTTTATGTATTGTGCTTTTTGCTGCAACACTTTAATCACATATATTTATTACAAATAATGTAGGTGAGTTACAGAAACATCCCAGATCCATTTTCACATTGATACTTACTTTGCATGTCTCCAAGGTGGTGGGACAAAAGGGCTCAGATGAAAAACATTCAATAAAATATTCAAGTCTAGGCAATAGAATGGCGATATGGGTGTGAGGTCAGAGTAGATAATTACAGTGAGTCAGGAAAAGTGTTTCATCAAAACAGCATTGTCCAAACATTGCTGGGGAGGGGGGTCGGGGCAGTCTGCCAGAACATTTTTGAGCATCACACACTTTTTTGTCCCGCATACTAGTGAATTTTTATACACCAATTTATGATAGAAATGTCTTGCTGTAAAGAAAAACACAAAACTCAGGTGGCAGGTGGCAATTTAAGATATAAGAACGTAATGTAATGTAATGGAGTAAAGGTCTCAGGCAGTCGGTTTTGCTTTCAAATATTTATTCTCCTCCAGCACATGTGAGGCATAATATGCTCTACAGTCCTTTTTTGTTTGGGGATGTAACCTCTTTAAAGATGCAATTGCAAACACAACAGTCAGCATCAACCAGAGCTGAGAAGTCTTTAACGCAGCTGTCAATCATGTCAACTGCTCCACAAACTGCAGTCAAACTGTCAAACAAGGCGGCGTTGATCCAATATGAATCAAGATTCTGTTATTACATTGCCTGTTTTGCACCTCAAATGTTTTCAGAAACGTATTTTAGTGTACTGTTTAGCTGTAAAATGAGACAGTTGGACCAGCTGGTGGGTGGTGCTTGGCACTACTGTTTAACTGTATCCAACATGGTGGCCAGATCAAAAACCTTCTCATTTTACAGCTAAACAGTACACTAAATTATGTTTCTGAAAACATTTAAGGGGAAAAAAAGGCAATGCATTCACGGAATTGTGCGTTAGAGACTCTTCGGCTGCAGTAATGCCATTAGAAATGCTACAAGGCAATAGAGTAGGTGCAGGAGTATATTTTTTTTCACAGATTATCTGTCTCATTTAGTGCTGTGTGAATAAAGTGACAGTTTCAGCAAATATGAAAAAAGTAACTTTGTTGTAAAGTTACCAACGGTAGCTTTCACTATCTGCATGTGGGACTTATTCACATCAATGAAACATGAATTAATTTTAATTAATTTTTCAACCCCTGGACTTTGATAGCTCGTAAGTGTTTTCATGTTCACAGAGAGAAAGACAATGAAAATCGTGGACAAAAAGAAACTGTATGAACTGTGTCCTGCAGGATTTACAGTTGTTTTAGAATATTGTGCACATAAACCTCTCTCAAAGTGTTTTTATTTGTGAGTTAACGTTTCTTGGTGGATGCTATTTTTCAGAACATTTTTCAACAAATTATGCTTTAAAAAAGTGATGGGGACAAAACTGGCCATTTCAAAAAGTCATGGGGACATGTCCCCAGTGCCCCTAGTGTAAATGACACCAATGTATGACTCCCAGTTTTTACTACTACACTAAATGATGATTTTATCATAGGGAAACTTTTAGCTTATCAAAGATTTTGTTTTTGGTGTGTATGTTGCAATCAGAAATTGCAGTGCAGAAAAGCTATGGATTGGGTTTTGTTTTTTCAGAGACAGTGTTTTCATTACATTGTTTATCCACTAGAGAGCACTGATAGGTTATTTTCGCAATTTTAAAATATTTGGCTCAGTACTACCTACTGTATATTTGTTTCAGTTCTCCTTTTTAGCAACATTTGCACTCGTACAGCACTGACAGTTCTTCAAAAGGAAATAATTGAGGGAAATTTAAAGCACAGTTACTTGAAAATGCTATGGAACCACATTAAAGTATGCTGACTACTACAACTTATTCTGTGTCAGAATTCTTACAGGAAGACCTTTTAGAAAAGTGGACATATTGTAGTTAAAATCTCTTCACGTATGTGCAGTCATGCGTGTGTGCATGCATATGTTAAATTGAGCACCTACCTCACAGGAAAGTCCAGAGTATCCGATTGGACAATCACACTTTTCTATCTGATGTGCTTTCTCACTCTCTCTGGTTGGTCTGCCTTCCTCGGCCACTGTTAGACTGATTTCCGAAATACTGGGAGAGAGAAAAGTCAATCAATTAAATGCATTAATATAACACAGTCATACGATTGCAAAGGTTTTCTTTTATGTTTGTAATAGCACTGGTTTATTTGGCTTTCATCAGGTCAAAGGGGACATACTCATGTGTCTGGATACATCATATATCCATACAACAACAAATTCATTACGCCCTGAGATACAAATACAAAGAGAGGTTTTCCCCACAGGTTATCCTTTAATCAGTGGTCCAATTTCCTGTTTAATAGTGGACCATACTGTGTGGAGGTGCATGCCACTGTGTGTGTGTGTGTGTGTGTGTGTGTGTGTTTTACCGGCTGTGTCTCATCAAGTTGCCGTGTGATGCCTTAATTAGGATGTAGTCCACATAGAACAAAATATCCATGAAGTCCTCTCGAGTCATGGACCTGCCATCTGCGTACTTCCACTCATGCTGTGTACACACACACACACACACACACACACATTAAACACATTGACAAATCAATTTTACCACTGTCGTCTATTACCAGTGTAACAGACCCTGTTTGTATTGATCCAAAGAGCTCGCCAAAAATAAGTGCAATCAATATTCTGCTTAGGTCTATTATTTTTGTAGTTGGTGTTTAATAGAACACGTTCTCTCTGAAACTCATAACTCAAATATTACTTCTATTATTTTTCCAATATTTCACTTTCATCCACAGCCTCACTCCACCTCTGTCATGTCGATCTCATGGCGGGTGAGCTGACCAATCTGGAGTCCAGGTATGTGGCGTGTCATCACAATGTTGCGGTTTGGACCACCCTTAATGATGACCTGAGGCTCGTAGGAGGAAGGACCAGTTTCATCTCTGGCCTCATAGTACACAGCGTACTTCAACTGCCCACCATATGCTGTGATCTGAGGAAAGATGAGAGCTGATTGAAGACATTACTGAGACTGTGATGATTTTATAGTTTTCCCCGTTCCGACAAAGCCTTTATCTGCCGATACCAATGACGTGCCAACATTAGTGTACATCTCTATGATTGTCAGAGAACTAACTTTCTGTAGAAAACAACTGAACACTGTATTTTCTTGTTTTCTAAAAGTGAAGTGGCACAGTACAAAATCATATATGTTACAATATAACAAACAAAGAAAGTAAAATAAAAATGAACCCAATGAGTTTTCCTACCATAGAGCCTCTGAACTGCTCCGGCAGTCTCCAGTAGTAGGGTTCAGAGAGAGTTGAGGTGACCAGCTCTGTGTGAGCGAGGATCTCAGGGTGCTGGAAGCTCACTCCTCTCCTCGTCTCCATAGTGTTGGATTTATCCACCAGGGGGAGCACCGTCTGCTCAGGCTTCAGCGTTAACTAAGGCACACAATGATGATGAGAATATTAATGCGATGCTAAGTTGATCTTTGTTGAACTGAATACTTCTTGTTGAAGAGAATATCTTGATTACCTGGAACGTGTTCATACTGTGTATCATGCTGGGCCTACATACTGTATATACTATTATCAGCAGAGACTTTGCCTCTGCCTGTATTTTCTTATTTTCTTTTAATTTTGTGTACCCAGAACATTCCTAGGTACAGTGTGCAGGTGAGGTCGGGACTTTACAAAAATGTGGCGCCCAGTTGCCACACCATAAACACCACATAACCAAGAGGAAGCTATGAAAATACTGACCCAGTGCCAAAAAAGAGCAAATACAGCGAGGTGAAATGCAAATCTGGGGTTCACTTTCACTTTCACTTTTACTTACAATACTGTTTACCAACAGTAACCAATTATCGTGCATGATATACCTTCAAATGGCAACTAATGTTCCGTCCTTAGTGAAAGAAAATGTAAACAAGATCTTGTTAAATTAGCATTGCAGGGTTTGGTATTTCGTAATTAACTCAGATATTGTAAATTTCGGTGTGGTATGCTCTTTAAGAAACAGTCTTCTCTCATTATGTAGTATATGACACAAACTGAGCCAGTTACAGCAACTGCATATGCACTCACTGGCCACTTTATTAGGTACACCTGTTCAACTGCTCATTAACGCAAATAGCTAATCAGCAAATCCCATGCCAGCAATTCAATTCATTTATGCATGTAGACATGGTCAAGACGACCTGCTGAAGTTCAAACTGAGCATCAGAATGGGGAATAAAGGTGATGTAAGTGATTTTGAACGTGGCATGGTTGTTGGTGCCAGACAAGTTGGTCTGAGTATCTCTAGGGTTTACAGAGGATGGTCCGAAAAAGAGCAAATATCCAGTGAGCAGCAGTTCTCTGGGTGAAAATGCCTTGTTGATGCCAGAGGTCAGAGGAGAATGGCCAGACTGGTTCAAGATGATGGAAAGGCAACAGTAACTCAAATAACCACTCGTTACAACCAAAGTCTGCAGAAGACCATCTCTGAACCAACAACACTTGGAACCTTGAAGCAGATGGGCTACAGCAGCAGAAGACCACACCAGGTGCCACTCCTGTCAGCTAACAACAGGAAACTGAGGCTACAGTTCACACAGGCTCACCAAAACTGGACAATAGAAGATTGGAAAAACGTTGCCTGGTCTGATGAGTCTGGATTTCTGCTGCCACATTCAGATGGTAGGGTCAGAATTTGGTGTAAACAACATGAAAGCATGGATCCATCCTGCCTTGTATCAACGGTTCAGGCTGCTGGTGGTGGTGTAATGGTGTGGGGGATATTTTCTTGGCACACTTTGGGCCCCTTAGTACCAACTGAGCATGGTTTAAACACCACAGCCTACCTGAGTATTGTTGCTGACCGTGTCCATCCCTTTATGACCACAGTGTACCCATCTTCTGATGGCTACTTCCAGCAGGATAACGCACCATGTCACAAAGCTCAAATCATCTCAAACTGGTTTCTTGAACATGGCAATGAGTTCAATGTACTCCAATGGCCTCCACAGTCACCAGATCTTAATCCTATAGAGCACCTTTGGGATGTGGTGGAACGGGAGATTCACATCATGGATGTGCAGCTGACAAATCTACAGCAACTGTGTGATGCTATCATGTCAATATGGACCAAAATCCCTGAGGAATGTTTCCAGCACCTTGTTGAATCTATGCCACAAAGAATTAAGGCAGTTCTGAAGGCGAAGGGGGTCCAACCTGGTGCAAGCAAGGTGTACCTAATAAAGTGGCCGGTGAGTGAGCAAGTGGCACAATCCTAAATAAACCCACATAAATTACATTGCATTCTAAAACAAAGACCTGTAAATCATGAGTTCAGTAGTCATGTGTGTACTTTCAGTGTCTTCCTTTTCTCTTTCAGTCGCACAATCTCCTCATTTCCTCACCTCCTAATGACGATGCCTCAAACAATGCTCCACCCTCACCATTCTTTTGGCAGACTTCGATTTCAAATGCTTTTTGTCTGAGACTCCGATCTTGTTACAGAAAATTTCAGTATCTTTGGTTTCTTTCCTTGTTTCATCTGTGGGCACAGAAGATTGTGGAACATCTTCACTAATGAGGATGGATCTATTCAGCTCTAAATTTTGGCCAAACAAAGGCAACTTCTAATGCGAACATCTGACAAGAACACGACCAGAAGCATTCTTGTCCACAAAACACTGTCAGGCGGCATGTTTTGCAATAACAAACATTCTGTGGGAACCTTCCTGTATAAGAGCCAAATGAATATGAACAGGTATGCCTATAGGAATTCTAGTGAAGTCTGCTATTTTATAGACAACGATCTTTACTCTTCAGCTGAATCTGATGGCATTTAGTAGCAATCCTGCTGCTGGAGTCACAGTACGTCTTCCGTAACAAAACACCTTCACTCCCTCGGCCTCAGTCGAGTCACACCTGAACAGTTTTGTGTGATTATGCATCTTATGTACCCCGGCAAATGTGTGACATTTGAGATATTAACGGCATGAAAAACAAAAACAGCTTTTTTTGGTATTTTGCACTGTTTTCAGTGCAGCAGAAGTGGCTCTCCTGCCATAAATGTTTTACTGATTGTCTTCTTTCAGTAAGAATAAGACCCAGTATTTTCTAATAGAGGTATTGTGAATAAGAAAATCATCAAGTCTGTAATTTTTCCTGCTGATTGTGTTGTGACTTTGCAAATAATCTTTCCATTCTGAATATAACTTGAAACTGGTGTTGTCAGTCTGTCAGTAATAACTCAAATATGACTGACATGCCAGAGAGAAAGACACAGTCTGGAGAAAATGTAGCTTTCTTTCTTTCTCATTCTCTCAGACTCCCACTTTATATGTTGATATTTCAATATTACTTGAATAATATCAGGGTTTATTATTGACTGTGGGTTGTGGTTGAGTGGACTAATTTAAAATAGATTCATCTGCTGGAGCTTGGATCTCTGCCTCTCTCTGTCGCTGTAGTCCTCCAGTGCTGACATGTTGATGCTGTGTGGGTAATATCTGACACATAATAGAAGAGTGCTCTTGGAAAGAACTATAAAGTTACTGTACTGCAGTTTGGACACGCTATCAATACTGGCTGCATTCGCACATGGGATATTGTTAATTTCTCTCTCAGTGTTACTTCAAATGAATTCAAAAAAATTAAATTGAGAGTGTGTCATCTCAAATTCAGTAGAAATACTTGGACATTAATCCAAACCAAAGGAAATTATTTAGGGAGGCAATAACTTTTCACCTTCCTGCCTGGTAAGGTCACCTAACCTGTACATCTAAGAATAAACTCTCTAGGACTGTGTAGTTGGCAGCCCACAAAAGTCCTTGACCTAACTCTTTACAGGAAGCAATTTTGCAAATCCTTGGATAGCGAAGGAATTATCCACCCTACTCTCCCTATGACTGGCTAGAACTTGTTGCCTTCAGTGGTTCCCAGCTGGTGGGTTGCGGTCTAAAAGTGGGTGGCGGGTCCATTCTGAATGGGCGGCAATTGAGTTTTAAAGTGCAGTGACTTTCCGGTACAGAGCTTTAATTTTGAAGTGCAGTTTCCTGCTGCAGAGTGAGCGATTAATGGACAGCTACTTGACAGAGACAGCAAACTAGCTTGACAACATGGTCAAACGCAAGTATGACGCTGAACATATTAAGCTTGAACTAATGACTAAGGAGAACTCTGGACCATAGGGCTGGACCAGTTGGAACCACTGGTTTAGGCAAGAGGGGTGGGATTGGTTAGGGTTAGGATAAGAATGTCAGCCAATCAGAGGCAGAGTAAAGCAGGCCATTTCTTCGCTATACTAGGATGTGAAGATTTGCTTACAGGAAGGACAAGAAAGAAAGCAAGGAATGTCATAGCAAATAGCTCCCATCCTGTTTTCATCCAGATTGAGCTCTTGAGCTCTGTGAGAAGCTACAGAGTCCCTCTGGCAATTAAAAATGTATCTAGGAAGTCCTTAATCGTAAGTGCCATCAATACTCCTACTACTTGTTTATTCAAACCAGTATGAATATTACTTGTTTTAAAAGATAATATATCAATTGTGAATCATTTGATCGAGCTCCGACAGACAGCACATCAGAGAGAGAGTGAGTTACGGCACTAAAGGATTACAGCACCAGGCACACTGACACAACACCACTTTATCCAGTTAAAACAATACTCAGAACTTGGATGTATTTTTCATGACAAACCTTTTTGATTCTTTTGATCAGTGGACCCTTACGGACTAAAGGAATATGAATAACTTACCGGATAATTGAGGAATGGACACATAAATTGAGGTCCGAAGACCTTGAATGAAAAAAAAAAAATTACCTGCTTGGCAATCAGACCAGGCCTCTAATTGAGACAGGCCTTTATTAGTCTAAATGTGTAGCTACACCAGGCTAGGGACTGGGCATTTAATTGGGACTAGGCTTTTAACTGAAGTTTTACTTTATAGTTGAGGGTTTGTACACATTTCCTAATGTGTGCACAGCATGCCATCACTAATAACAATGAATTCAGCTGATAATTGATTCCTGATCTATTTCAACTATTTACAAAATGCTTAGACAGATAATATAAAACATAGTTGGCCTCATCTCTCTCTGTTAAAGTCACGGCTTTCTGGTATTTAGGTAAGTGTCTGTTACTTAAATGTTTGTCGGACATGAGTGGCGCCTAATGGAAGGGACCAAATTGCAACTGCGTGCACATCACATGGTGGATATCTGGGGCCTGATACAAATTCAAGAGTTCATATACTTGTGTTTTAACAGTTATTGATTTTCAGGTATAAGTAGCCATTTTGCCTGCTCAGGTCTTTGTTCTTAACGTTTCCTTTATTTCCTCAGCTCAGCAGCTCTAATAATGTTGTTAGAGAGTGCTGCAATTTGTGCGGGGCAAAACCCCTCTGTTCTTTAAGAGGAGCGTCCTCTTGAAGGTATTTTCCTTTTTCTTCTCTTATCATTTCTTTCATCTTATCTCAGTTCTTTAAAGATTTTTACTTTATTTTATTAGTGCAGATCTTTGCAGCAGTATTTAACCACCAGTCGTCCAATCACACGCACAGTTCTCCCGTCAGAGATAAATATCACAAAAATGGCTGTGTGTGTGTGTGTATGGCAGGATATGTGTGTGTGTGTCTCTTCCCTTAGCTCCGTGTAATCCCCTGTAGTGTGAGTTTTTGTGTGTGTTTGTGTATGTGAAGGCATGTGTACTGTGTTTGTATAGTGTATGTGTATGGTGTCTAGATATGGTGAGAGTGTGTATGTGTGTGTGTGTCCCACTCCACTCAGTGTAATCTCACGATTCAGTGGTTCAGAGAAAATCTCCCTCTTTCCAATAAACTCTCCATTTTTTCTGTCTTTCTCTCTCCGTCCGGCTCTCTCTCCCCCTCTCTCTCTCTCTCTCTCTCTGTCAACAATAAATGAAGTGAATGTTTGTCGTTCAAATGAAGCCTCTCGCCACACTCCATCAGAAAACTCCACAGTTACCACGGAAACGGCAGTTTATCGCCGATGGCAACCGTTTCTGAGATGAAGGGCCTTTATTAAAAACAGGCTGCCACTCAACAATCGATTGCTAACTTGCCGGCTGACTGTGTGATGGTGTGTGCAACACTGGCGTACCTCTGTTTCTGACTTACAGCTGCTGTCCGTGATGCTCGTCCTCAGGTTTGTAATATAATGTAGGGAAGCAAGCCAACACTGAGCTGGGCTAGGATGGAAGATGAAGCCTAATGACGTCAACGGTAGGGGTGGGGGAAATTTCCAATTCTTAGATGCATCGCGATTCGGACGTGGACGAATCGGAATCGATTCACAAACGTCCAAATTTCGATTATTTAAATCTGTTAATTAGAGTAATACAGAAGGTTCTAAATAATGCGGAACTAAGAAGCGCGGTATGTGTCATCACCTGCCACCCTCATCGGAAAAGGTGAAGCAAATTACGAAGGTCATCACGGCATTTATTGCCAAGGATTTGCGTCCTTATTCTGTCGTGGAAAATCAGGGATTTCGAGCACTGCTGCATACACTGGAGCCCAGATACACCATCCCATCCCGACGCTATTTCACCGACACTCTACAACCAAACCAAAACAGAAGTCATGGCCTCACTGTTGAAGGCAGGTAGGAACGCAGTTACATGTGATGCGTGGACGTCTGTCGCCACTTTGTTACTCTAACTGCGCATTTTATCTTGTGATTTAAGATACCTGTTGTTACCTTTGGTTCCGTACAACGAAGTTGTAACTTTCCAGTTTGCAAGCATTTCCATTCATATGTTTAATAAAATATAATGGAAATTAATTCAACTCTTTCTTATTACAAATGCACTGTTTTTAAAAATTGCAAGTGTTGAATGCTTATTCAGTGAGACAAAAAGAAATGTGTGTTGTGAAAAAGTGCATCAATATACATAAATTAAAGATGCATCAATAATCGTTTTATAATCGAATCGTAGCCCCTGAATCATAATCGAATCGTGAGGTGCCCAAAGATTCCCACCCCTAGTCAACGGTCACCCGAATTACCCTCAAGTTTTCATATATCCAGGAGAATATCTCAATATCTACCAGATGAATTTGCCCACACTTTTGTATAGACATTTATGGTTCCCAACAATGTGGCGTTTTTACTCTAGCACCACCATGAGACTGACATTTCTAATTTTAAGTGAAATGCCTCAACAGCTATTGGATAGCTTACTGACAATTTGTACAGACATTCACGTCCACCTCCGGATAACCTGTAATAATTTTTTTGATGCCCAGAATATTTCATCTAATTGGCGGATTGATATAATTTGATAAATTAAAAGACAGGACAAATGTGCATACTGCGCTAAAATTCATCAGGATATCACAATAAAGTCTAGGTAGGCAGGAATAGGGACTGACATCTATATGCTACTAAAAAAGTTTATCTCGGGTACGTCAGTACAATGGACAAGCAAGAAAGGACGTGGACAGACACAAAAAAAGGTTTAAAGGCTGAGATCAATGCATAGTTCAATAGATGCAATAAATCAATGCATAGTGCCCCCCCCCCCCCCCCAAATGTGTAGAGGAATGTGCCTTAGATTTGTGTTTTAGATTGGCTTGTTTCAGATAAGATAGACCAATCAGGCAATGAGAGTCTTGAATATACTGAAAACGCCACTATTTAGTTGAAATTTTAATTTGCCATCAGCCGCAGTTTTACTTTGTGTTTAGTGCAAATTAGCAAATAATGAAAGTAAAAAATTAAAGCCATCAAGAGAGCAGGACCAGCAAAGCTCATCAAATGGGCTGGTGGAATGTCAACTACCAGGATTCTCCATATTCTCCTTTGAGCCTCTTTTTTTAACAAGTTGGCAAAGTGGCACCATTAAAACTATCCCCAATTATCTATTAGCAGTTCCTGTTTGCAAAGTCCCCACTGATGTAAAGACAATGAGACTTACTGAATCCTCTTTCTTCTCTTATTTCTAAGAAAATCTGTGGACTTTTATTCCCTATAGACATCTGAGACATAGTATCTTTGGAAAGTTTAAGTAACACTGAGTGACATCAATGTTTTTGCTGCCAGTGTTTGAGTCCTGTGGCATGTTCACACTGGACACAGAGGCGCTACGATATGTCAACTGTCGAGCAAGCAGTCGCCTGGCTGTTCACACCAGAAGCGTATATCTGTGCGTCAGTCAGCAAGTGATTCTGCTGTGTGTGTGTGTGTGTGTGTGTGTGTGTGTGTGTGCGTGCGTGTGTGTATCTCTCTCTCTACTTATCTTTCGCTCTCTGTTTAGACAGAGAATATGTGGAATACGTGAGCATGGAAAACATATTCCATAATTCATAAGGATCAGATCATTTATGTAATATATCCTTTATATATACGTTCATAACAGAATATCTGTGTGTTTTCTTTCCAGATTCATTCGCACCTCACAAGCTGGCAGCAGAGCTTGGCATTGCAACTCATACAGTGTGAACAGCCGAATCGGTTAACATGGCCGCCGAACATAACTGAGCAGCTCTTTATGGAAAATCAACTTGCTTCACTTCGCTCCCATGTCTTGTTTAAAACCAAAGCAAAAGCAGAAACGTGGTCTAAGTATGCAAACACAGAAGCTTCAAGCTTCACCTGAAAATCATAACAACAAAAGTGCAAGATGCGGTATGACTTTTGACCCCAGGTTGCACCATAGCATGAAACAACAAGAGACCCCTTCTGTTTGGTTTCACTTCTGCTCAGAACAACAACTGACCAGTTTGACGAAGCTCTCGCTGACAATGTCTGTATACATCTTCATTTTGTATGACACCACGACACGTCGTCACACACGTCCCGCTGTCTCGTTTCCTCTCTCTCTTCCTTCTTGTCCACAGTTTGTCCACAGACGCTGTATTTGTTTACTACTGTAGTTATGGAAACACTCTGATTAGCTGCATATCGCCAGCTTGAGGACTGATGCTTGTTACAACCACAAGAGCGTAGGAGCATGTGTAAGGTATGTTCAGCTGGTTTGGGTGTTTGTACCAGCTGGGCCAGGCATTGTAATTTGTGTTCACATACTTGCGTGTACAATGTTTTTGCCTCAAGAAAAAGTACAAAATTAACTCAAATACACCTCACGTTTCTCCCTCTGCACCTCCCCTTCTAACTCTCCCACAGCCCCC
The DNA here is from genome assembly GCF_006386435.1 of Epinephelus moara. Classification (NCBI taxonomy): domain Eukaryota; kingdom Metazoa; phylum Chordata; class Actinopteri; order Perciformes; family Serranidae; genus Epinephelus; species Epinephelus moara. Next base: position 19,793,581 of record NC_065517.1, read on the forward strand.
CGAGGAGGCCACTGAGAACACTACATAGAATGGTATGTAGTTATTACAATTTCCTATTTGAATCATTACACCAAATTTCTTTCCAGTGTTAAATTGTGATTATGCAAGAGACAATCTAAAACACAGCACACCTATCTCATCTCTGTAAGCATCAGCCCACCCTCTCTTTCTTGTTAATATCTGTAACCTGGCTGCAAAAAACTACCGGGCATCATTGATCTTCTACTTCTACTAATCAAGTAAAGTGGGATCTATTAACTTTAAATATTTGAGCAAGCCTCCAATTATCCATAGATAATGATTAATGAAGAACATGAAGCTTACAACACTGGCATAATGCAGAGTCAGTTGTAGGCAGCCAGCTGTCAAATGTGTTGTCTCAGCAAGGAAGCTGGCACACACAGTGTGTACGGCGAAGACAGCTTACAGGCAACTGCTGGTCAGATCCACAGATAACACATTAGAGGCGAGAGAGCTGCAGACCAGAAACTACTCTATAAACTTACTATACGCTGAATATAATCAGCAGAGTTTGGGACAAGATGGGGCAATATTTCATCCATCACTTCAGTTAATTAACACATTTAATGGAACATCTTTATTTAGGGAGTCTAAATGAAGTTTCCCCAATAGTTGTTTTGCGGCACTGACTCACTCTCAGTCCAAAGTCCCAACACAACATTTAGCTGTTGCTCTAAAATTCAAGTGCGAACTGTTTAAAATATAAATGTGGCCAAAGACTAAGGTGTTGCTTAGGCTCACTAAAAGCCAAAAACTTAAACACAGGAAAGAAATGATGTCTACTCACCCACATCCTGATGAGCCCCTGTGCCTCTGTGCAGGAGTGTGTCAGTCCGTAACAGTAACAGTTGCTGCAGCCAAGCGGGTTTCGTTCCGACAACCCAAACGTGTCTGGCTTACAACGGTCACAGTTGTGTCCTTCCACATTTGCCTTAAATAACAAACACAGGCAAACACACACAGGTGAGCAACATGTTAACATTAATTCAGTAACACATTCTGTTTCAGTGGACAGCATGAGGTGGAGAACAGAAGTCATGTGACAACACTGAAAGCAGCTAATTCCACTCAACTGATAAGTGACTCTAAAATTATTAGTAGCTTCAACATTCGGTCATGCAGACAAATTATATTCATCATTCCTCGAACGTGCACTGACTTTGGTTAAAGTGCTTTTAAAGTTTTGCACATTCATCTTGGGTGGAATACAGAGTCACCTTAAACTAGATAATTTCATATGCACAGGAGATTATAAAAACAGGATTAAGGACTATTTCACCACTGAATGCACACATCCTGGTACTGAACACTGCTGCTTCATTATTCAGTGTGATTTGGTGTTTGTTTTTAGTCTGTTGTTTGCCCTTTTATGTGAATATTTTTGTGCTTCTGTTTGGGCCAGGAGTCCTTGTAAAAGAGACTGTGAATCTCAATGGGAATATTCCTAAAAGGTTCAAATAAAGGTTAATAACTAGAATTACAGCTTTGCAGTTGTATGCCTCTGCAAACCACGCACTCAAGATTAGTGCTACCAATTCAGTATCTGACCAAATGACCTTTGACCTTTTGGATATAAAATGTTAGTGCTTCATCATTTGATCCTATTAAACATTTCAATGAAATTTGTCATAATTATTGGATGAATTCTTTACTTGAAGCCAATGTTTTGAGACATCACAGTAACCTTTGACCACCAAATTCTAATCAATTCATTCTTGAGTCCAAGTGTGAGATATCATGTTCGTAAGAATGGGACGAACTGACAACCTGAAAACAATAATGCCTCTGCCCATGGCTATCATTACTGCAGAGGCTTAAAACCCAGTTCAGAAGACGAGTTGAAACAGGCAACTACTTGTAATGCGTCATTCTGCAACATTCCAAACACCTGCCAGTTCAATCACACCAATGCAACTAGATGAGATGGTGTATCATCTCTATGCAACACCTCTCTGTACTTCTGTTCTGATTTCCAGCTTTTCAGGCTTGTTTTGTGGCTGAATATAATTTGCAGCTTCTTAAAATATGAATGAGGAGATAAGACAGCCAGTTTACATCACTGCAACTTTTCTCTGCAACATTCTCAAACATATTCATCTCATTGCGAATCTTTGGTCTGAACTGGGCTTAAAAATGAGCAATATGTAAACTAAAATTAATCTGAAAACAATATAATGCAATGACTTGGGCCAGTTATGAGAAACAAAAAGGGACTTTGGAAAGCCTCATATTTTTCTTTTTTACAAACCTTTATACAATTATTAACAACGTTAATACTTTGCTGATACAACAGGAACGCTTTCTATCCTATCAGTGAGCTCCTACAGCTGTGCTTTTTAGGATTTAATACCTTGCATCAGGACGTTTCAGCAAAGACAGAGTATGAGCCAAGTCCTCTAGCTGAAAAAGTGTCTCTCTAATAGGGCTGCAACTAACGATTATTTTAATTGTCGACTAATCTGTCGATTATTTCTTCGATTAGTCGACTAATCATTTTATCGAAAAATGTGTTAAAATGTTGAAAAATGTCGGTTTGTCTCGCCCAAACCCCAAAATTATGTCATCTAATGTCTTGTTTCTTACTCACGCCAAAGGGTTTTAGTTCACCGTCATGGGAGAGTGTGTAAAGCTGCCAATATTTGAACGTAAGAAGCTGCAGTAAGATTATTTTGGGTACTTTTATAGTAGTTTTCTATGAAAAATGACTCAAACCGATTAGTCGACTACTGAAATAGTCACCGATTTTTTTTAATAGTCGATTAGTCATCGATTAGTCGACTAATTGTTGCTGCCCTACTCTCTAACCTTTAGAAAACCATTTTAACATCATTGGGATTCTGTTTATATTATAATAATTGGTTCCTACTTGTACCATGTCACATATTTCAGCTATTAAAATACACCCATCCAATGCTACACAGAAAATGCATTTTTCCCTTGTATGCATTGGGGCAGAAAAATATCTCACTGCACTGCATTGTTTACATTTGGAGTAAATAAGGTGAGAGCTGACTGGTCTACAACGGGATTGTGGACAGGTCTGTATATTAAGCCTTCTCTCTGCTTAGAAAAGGCTCACAGTGCTGTCAACAAAACGTCATCCAATTAATGTTGAGCTCTGTCAAAAAGTCCTGCAGGTTAGTGGGGAAGGACTGAGAACAACAGAGGGATGTCGAGGTATAGTGAGGGAACCTAAAACCTCAACTTTAGTGCTCCACATTATTAGCATCTGTTACATCAGAGGGAGGTCAATATGCTTTTACTTATATGCTAATTACTCAATAATCAAAATTGTTCTATCGATCAACATTTCAATACAAGACCTAAACATTAAGGCCAGATTTTGATTGCTGGCATCTTGAATGTGGCGTCTTTTATTTCAGAGAAAGCTGATGTTACTAAAGGATATGCATCACACTCTTCCATAGACAGCAACATTAAGACAGACAGACAGACAGACAGGTAACCACCTTTACAAGTCACAGACGGGAGAAATAACTGATGAACAGAGAGACAGGTGACAGATCGAACGACTGTTTGAGTGACAGACCGTCAACCTCCTACCTGTTCTGAGTGAAGATGATACCCAGTGATCTGAAGCCTCATTACAGGCCACGAATCAGGTGTGTAAGCATGAGTGTGTGTGTGTGTGTGTGCGTGTGTGTGTGTGTGTTTGCATGCAAAATTTTGTTTTAGCATTTGTCGCTGTCTATGTGGGATAATGTGATCAGCGAGTGACAGCAGAGATGAAAAGTGTCTGCAGTCTGGGGGTGCCATGTATTCAGTAAGTGTATGTATTCATGTGTGTGTGTGTGTGTGAGGGAGAGAGCTGTGACAGAGAGGTATTGATGAGAGGCGTGTGTGTGAGATATATGATCAAGTTGTCACAGTGAGGATGAGAGGTGTGAAATATATGCTTTATATGTGTGTATATATACGTAGGTGAGTGTGTGTGTTTATGTGTGTGGGTCTATCTTTTTTTTTACTTTGCAAATTAAATAGGGATTTATAGTGTGTGTCAGTGTGTGTGTGCATCACGACTGTCACGAACAAATTAGAGGAGAGGAGGTGACATCCCATCCACACACTTTCTTATTTCATTTCATTATAGAGGGAAAAATGCACATGTATGAACGTATGCATCTGAATTTGTATCTGAATTCTCAGAGTTTTTATCCAGTTTAGTTCTTAAATCAGATAAAGTTATTATTGTAGGCGATTTTAACATTCATGTCGACGTTGATAATGACTCCCTAGCTACCGCGTTTATCTCATTATTAGACTCCATTGGCTTCAGTCAGGGTGTACATGAACCCACTCACTGTTTTAACCATACC
>NC_065517.1:19797982-19798093 GCF_006386435.1 Epinephelus moara
TGATAATGACTCCCTAGCTACCGCGTTTATCTCATTATTAGACTCCATTGGCTTCAGTCAGGGTGTACATGAACCCACTCACTGTTTTAACCATACCCTCGATCTAGTTCT
>NC_065517.1:19800722-19826923 GCF_006386435.1 Epinephelus moara
CCTGAGGTTTCTACCGTTTTTTTTCCCCGTTAAAGGGGTTTTTTTGGGGAGTTTTTCCTTATCCGCTGCGAGGGTCATAAGGACAGAGGGATGTCGTATGCTGTAAAGCCCTGTGAGGCAAATTGTGATTTGTGATATTGGGCTTTATAAATAAAATTGATTGATTGAATTGATTGATATATCTATCTAACTGTGCCGGCAGCATTTGGAGGAAGTCACACAGAGATGCCCGTCTCCCTCAGTTCTGTGACATTTACTGAAATGATTACACACTTGCACACATGCACACATGTATTATAAAACACACATGCATTGACTTGACATATACAGATAAAGAGACCTGTGCAGGTTTTAAATCTGCGTTGACATTTGAAACCAAACATCATCTCCTGGTAGGATTCAAAACCATCAAAAGCATTTTTCCTTACTTTGTCACACATTCATTCACTCTGACTTTAGGATGATTTTCTTTAAGTAAAAATTGCTGAGCAGAATGTCAGTGGTCACTGGATGGGTGAAGTAAGATAGCTTTACAGACTGCACACATTGCACTGAACCCATTAGCAAATAATGTGGAGCGTTCAGATGGTAATGTGACCATTTAAAGCAGCTGTTAAAGGGAAACTTCAGTATTTTTTAATCTGGTCCCTATTTTCTAATGTCTCTGTGTTTAAGTGGCTAATAGGCACAATGATTTTTGAAACTGGTCCAGTATTGAGAGAGACCGCTTCAGCTATAGCAGAAAAACATCCTGCAAAGTAATCCCTACAGGAAATTGTGCACCATCAAATTATCATTTTAAGTGTCTGACAACATTATAACCCTTTTTGAACAGGAATTGTGTAAATTTGCAGGAAAGCCCAATCCGTCTTTTTTCAGCATTGGCAGTATAAAAACAAAACCAGGGAGTGCAGCAAAATGCCGCCTACCTACTTTTGTTTATACAGAATGTGCCTTTTTCGGGGCAATGGGGGGCGTGAGCAAGTAACAAAACGTGTAGCTCAGCGTGTGACGTAAACAGTGACCTAGGAGGGAAGCCATGGCTACTCAGGCGGCGATTCTCTCGTAAATCGGCCCGTCCTTCACCGTTCCTGTCATCTGACGGTTAATGGCCTCTTCGTTTGCGAGGGCAAGGAGAGCGCGCAATTCCTTGTCTCCTGAGTTGCTCATCTTTACAGTGTCTGTCAGGTTTGTGTTTCCCTCTTGTTACTAGCTGCTCACTAATTCCTGCTATCAGCTGTTTCCTGTTTATCCACCGCCAGTGGCTCGCACGTGCGACGTCATCAACAGCTCCTCCCACAAGTCTTCAACAGCCCCTCCTGGTGCGGAAGGCTGCCTTGGTCTTTTTAAACTAAAAGGGTTCCGCCAATATGACTACCCTACGAGGCAGAAAATTGGGCACCTGGGATCAACTCACCAATGTGTGTCTAAATGCTCGCAGCTTGCCGGCAAAACGGCCCAACATTCGCGGAAAATCTGGCAGTGTAAAAGGGGCTAGTGAAAAGGACCCTGCAGAGAAATTAAATGTTTTTCTTTAACTTTCACTAGTTCTGGTCAGACAGATGTCATCAGCCATTACCTAGGCTACTTTTCCACCTTTTATTTTGGCAGCAGAAACAGTCTGGCATTACTTTTGAGTGTTTCATGTGACATCAGAGTAGTTTCATTATCATCCAACTTAATAGCAAAAAAAAACCTCACCCTACATTGATTTTATATATACTTATACCTACCTTACACATATGGCCTTGTAAGTCACTTGTACTTGTAAATCATTTCTGGTGTTTCTATCATCTGTTTCAAGCTTACAGGCTATTGTTTGTATTTCACACTAATGGAATTTAGTGTCCCATAGACAAAACATTCCCACAGATATATACTGTTAGGGTTTCATTCCATACCATATTAAGCAGCCGACTTCATTCATGGTTCTGAGATGATGCTCGTAATTAACGAGCCGTCTCTTTCACACAAACATGCTTGTGGCTGGATAGGAAAACCCAAAGCTGGCTGAGCGAGTTGATAACCAGCTTCATGATACCGGTTATCCAGACAGCCAATGTCTGGGTTAGTCAAGCCAGATAACGAAAAAGATATCATGGGTAAGATGAACTGGCTTAGAAGTAAAGGCCTTATAGATCAAGTGAAAGGTAAAGAAAATCATTTCAGCCATTGCAGCCTGTTCGACCACTGTGGCTGTCTCAATACTGGACCAATTTAAGCCTTTGAAACCTGGAGCAACATCACTTTTCTTGTGCAGCTTTCAGATGCCTTCTGCAAGTATTTAAACCTTTGACCCTTGAGCAAATAGGTGCGATTTTTTTTTTTTAGAAATATGGGGGAACAAGGCAATGAGCAACTTGGTAAGAATATCCTACAACTACAATAAAATAATTATAGAATATTAGATTCGGAAAATTACTTTTAAAAAATAGGGAAAAAGAAAAAAGCTATGGAAACTATATGTATAAATATTATTTTTGAATTATTTTACAAAACATTATAATTTTTTAGCACGCTTTCCAGGTCATTTCCTTGTTTTTTTTTTTGTTTTTTTTACTTTTTTAAACTAATTTTCTTGATTTAAATTTTCTCTTTCTTGCTAATTTTTAGGTCAATGCCTTCTTCCCATGTTTTTAAAAGAAGCCAATTTGCTCAAGTTTCAATGGGTTAAAAAACAGATGTCTCCATTAGTCACTTTGAGACACAAAAAATGGGAAAACAGGGTTCAGGTTGAAAAATACAAGAGTTTCCTTTTAAGTACCGTGTGATGCTACAACAGCATGATCTGATTTTGGTTCAAAGTTTTGCAGAAGTTCAAAATGTTTCCTGCACAGCTGCCTTCTTTTTCAAGTTGGAAACAAAGACGAGTGACGGTTTTTTCAGTCATGTGTAAAAGTGTCTCATGTCGAAGGAGAGACCTGTCATTAATCGTTTGACCTACTTGAACTGACATTGGATTTAAGAAAATTCTGACATAGTCTTTCCAGGCAACAAATTAAAATTGCGGGTTGGCACGGAGAGACTAACACAGACCTGTTCACTTCAGGATTTCTTTATCCATTTATCAAGGTTATTCTCTGTTTGAAACAAAGATGAACTTGAAACATTACACTTGTTCTATTAATGAGGCATCCAAGCTGATTATTACTGGTGCTGCTTGTTCGACTTTTTCTTCCTTGTGAAAGCTTAAATAACCACTATGCAATGCGTTGACAGAGAAGTGAAAAACACGAAGGCTTGAATTCTTCTTTAACATCATGTGAGTAGATCACATAGTGAGTGTGTATGCCGTACCTTGCAGCTGCACTTTCCCGTTCGATCTGCGCAGGCACACACTTCTCTCTCCAAGTCACAGGTCTGGCTGTCCGATCCTGAGACGTTACACTCGCACTGGGTGCACTGTGGGAAATGCAGATGAAGACAACGCCAAGCTGCTGTTATCAACAATATAACAGGCTGAGAGAGGAGCTACCAGAGTGTGTCCTGGCTTTATGCTTCACCAAACCATTAAACTTCACTCCAAAATGAAAATGTTGCCATTATCTTCTCACTGCCATGCTGGTCCAAACATCAGTGAAGTTCAGACAAACAGCAAACACAGAGCTGTCCTGTAATTTTACTTTTTGACTGAAGCTACTGAGCTCCAGAAAGTTTTAAAAAAAGACCATGAAATTCCTCTGAACACTGACAGGATCACTAAGTTCTTTTTATTCTCTTACTGTGCTATTCATGAAAATATTCAGTTCCTCTACCTTGAATTCAGCTAGGCATTTATTATGCTCAAAAAATCCATTACAATGTCATTGTCATGTCCACGAAAATCTCCCTCCTCGTCCTTGTATAGTGACACACACTCTCACCCCCCAATGACTAAATCCTATCAGAGATTTTTTCCCACGCCTCCTCTCATATCTCAATAAAATGAAAAAAGCCCCCTTTGTGATGATAACAGTAATATTTGCAGTGTTGATATCATTTGGATCATTCACCTGAGGAAAGTCTCTGTATCCCAGTTGACATTCGTTGCACTTCTCTCCTCTGAAGGAGTCGCGGCACATGCAGCAGCCTGTGTTGACGTTACACTGCTGGGTCACTGAGCCGATCACGCTGCAACCGCACGGCTACAAGCACAGACACAGAAATGAAGACAGAGATTATTTCTGTTGCTGTTATTAGTCTTTGTGTTTTAAAAGAAGCTTTGTTCAGACATTAGAACATCAAACAGAAAGTTTTCTTCATCAAGTATAATGCAAATATTTGTTCTGTTGCAGACAGTCAACATTTCCAAGGCACACAACAGAATACTGTCAAATCAGTGTGGAGTTTTATTTGACTTCTTTGAGGTGCAAGATGAGTAATGTTAATGTTCAAAGAGTGTCTAAAGATTGAACGTGTGGAGTTTTGTGTACAGTATGCATAACTGGAGTGAACTCACTTTAAAAACTCAACCTGTTAACACTAAAGTTCAGGAGCATCATAACGTTCTTACTGAAAAGCTGACCAACACTGGGTGTCATTACAATTGACCCTTCGCTAAGTCCCAGCCCTGGACACAGACTGGCCAAAAAAAGTGTAGGGTTAGCTAGCTAGCTACTGAAGATATAGCCTACTGAATGTATACACACGCTGCTTTTGCTTTTTAATGATTGTAACACTGAAACAAAGACCGACCCTGCTGTACAGGAACCAGTGAAGGGAAGCAGGGAAACTTTGCTGATATTGAACCAGCTGTGTGTCATCACAGTGTGCGCAGATGAACGGTGTTTGACTTCCCCTGGAGATCCCTGCCCTTCCAGCGGCGGAGGTCTGGGTGCGGCAGCAGCAAAGGGGCGAAGCCAAACACCGTTCATCTGCACACACTGCGATGCCACACAGCTGGTTCAATATCAGCAAAGATTCCCTTTATATTCATTGTCTTGTGTGGCGATCAGCAGTGATGTGGTGGTTCACTTTTACACTGTGATCTGTAGCCTATAGTTCGGCTTTAGCTTCTAACTATCTTTGTCTTTTTAACCTGTTGTTGCTGCTGAGTCAGTTTGACATCCTGGATATATCCTTCAAACACAGACTGTAGACCCCTCTGTCTGCTTCTCTCTGGAATCACTGTTTTGTTCTTCTAAAAATATGATAATGATGAAAACACCATAAAAACAGACAACTTTCATATGTGCTGCAAGAAAAGCTGCACAATCATAAGCTCAACAGTTGTAAATGTGTCATATCCTGATGAAGACTTGTATAGTCGAAACGCGTTGATATCCCCGTTTTATTAAAGGCTTTTTACACTACCCCAGAGTGCCTCGGACTCTTAGTTTGGACTACCTTTTGTTACATTTTGATATCTCTGTTTACGAATAGGACAGTCCTTCTTCTTTTTCATACATCAGTTGTAAATGTGTGTCTGGTTAAATGAAAACAACTGTGGTAGTCAGTGTTAATTAACTTTTTCCAGAGTTTATATGAGAGGGTTAAGCCGGCAAAGAGTTAACACTGACTGGTGACCTGGAGTAACATCATATTTCTTGTGCTGCTTTCAGGCGCCTTTCACTAGTATTAAAACCTTTCAACCTTCAGCGATTTCTTTCAAAAACATGATTTAGAAAATTATTCTTTTTCAAAAACTAGAGAAAAAAGGAAAAGCTAGAGAAAAATTATAAGCACTCTTTTCAGGTCATTTTTCATGTTTGTTTTTAAGTTTTGCTTTCTTTCTTTTATTTTTCATTTATTTTCTACAAATTTTCTGGTTCTTAATTTTCTCTTTTTACTAATTTCTTGCTAATTTTTGGGGTCATTATTTCTTTTGTTGCTCAATTAAAAGAAATCTAGCCAATTTGCTCAGGTTTCAAATGGTTAACTGAGGCAATAGTCTTTCACTGTTAATATGATTAAGTGTTGATTTTGACATTTTGTGGCTATGGCTTTTTGTCAAGTGTTAAACATTAACCTCTTTGTAACCTTAAATGACTTAAATGTTTCATACTTCAAGAAGTACTTCACCCCCCAAATGAACACCCCTCAAATCTGTGAAGAATCCAGAGTGAACGAAGAATCCAAAAAAGGAGACAATTCTTGATGAACTGAAGTCATAGGGGTTAACAACAGCAAAAATATCAAAACATCCATTTACAAACTCTCACACAACTTGTGCAGTATAATCCAAGTCTCGTTTATCCAATCAGCGAGGCCCCTTTTGACGGGAGACTGAACTGAAAGTAAAATTTATGTATGCTATGGTGAATCCGAACTAACCCTTTAAAACACCAAAGTCACACAATAACACAAACAAACTGATCAAGGCCAGGGTAGACCAGCAGTGTTCCTGTGTTCAGCAAGGTTAACTCACTGTTTTTGTGAATGAAGGTTGGCTTTGAAAAGAGAATAGATAAGAATCACTTTTAGTTCAGTTTTAAATACGAATACTTTTGGTGAAAACGCATGTGTTTGAGAAGTACTGTAAATAAGCCTGGATAAATGAAACTTGGATTATACTGCATGAGATGTGTGAGAGTTCGTAAACAGATGTTTTGATATAGCTTTGCTGTTGTTAAAGGTGTACCCCTCTTACTGGAAATCATCAAGAATTTTCTCAGCTTTTGGATTCTTCCTTTCCCGTAAAGGCATGCATGATGATTTTGTGGGTGAAGTATCCCTTTAAGAATATGCCGTGTGTACATATTTTGCTCAGTTCTGGCTTGTTATTTCTTTTGCTGTACTTCACTGACTGTTCTGTTCCTATGTTTTTACTTTGTTCTGTTGTCTTTGGTACCTTTTTATGTTTGTTTTGAGCCACTAAGATGCGTTTCATCCCTCTTTGTTGTCCCGATGTACCCTTTCTGGATCAATCGGCTGTTAAACTGAGACTTACAGTACTTTCATGTTCAAGCCTCTAATTGCTAATAGTCTATTGCTACCTCTAATAGTTTACTGTTATTGCTACCTCGCGGCCCTTTGGTGAGATGGTTTCAGAGCAGAACAATTACTTTACAAACACTTTGAACAAAGTCGTGTTGCAAAACACAGAAGTAGAGGAAACGGGAGCAATAGAGTCACAGAAAGAAAGGTGATAAAGAGGAGGGGATACAGAGAGAAGGCTGTGTAAACAAGCGCTGTGATAATAAGAGAACAGTATGGGAGGAGAGAGAGCGGAGAGCACACAGGAAGGAGCGGAACATAAGAGAGGGAATGAAGATGAAATGGAGCTAAGACGGAGAGAAAACTGAACAGCAAAGATGATAGTGAAGAAAACAACTAAATGGTAACCAGCTGGAATACAAAAAGGCAAACTAGATAAAGACTTATGCATGTTTAAACTTGACCAAGTGTTTTTCTTTTATTATATTACCTTTACTGTGCTCTTATTGAGTTCAATTTATGTGGGAATTTATTCTGTGTCTATGTTGATTAATACACAGAGCAGTGGTTCCTAATCTCTTCCTTAAAGAACACCTTTTCTACCATTGATTGAACTGACAACCCCAGATCAAGTGACATGTTTTATGGATGTTTCATATTATATTTAATGCATAGCTCTAAGAGTACAGAATAACTGATAAAATGTACATTACCACAAATAGTGAACACAATAACTGCAGGAAATGTGTGTAAAATGATCAATGTGGATGAATTCTGAGCAGATTATCTCCTGTGAATATATCACATCAAAGATGATTCATTCATTCATTTTCTGTAACCGCTTAAACTGTTAGGGGTTGTTGGGGGCCTGGAGAGGCGGGGTACACCCTGGACAGGTCACCAGACTATCACAGGGCTGACACATAGAGACAGACAACCATTCACACTCACATTCACACCTACAGGCAATTTAGAGTCATCAATTAACCTGCATGTCTTTGGACTGTGGGAGGAAGCTGGAGTACCCAGAGAAAACCCACGCTGACAAGGGGTGTGAAGTCCTGTCTAAAATTCTGTGCAGTTTCCGACTACTCAGAGTTGTAACTGGATTTCACTCAAATGTTAATGCGACTTTTTCCTCTTCTTCCTTCTTTTATGTTGAAGGTGCAGTTATTCAGTTTAGCAGTTCACTTCAGATAATTTCAGTTCAGCTATTTATCAATTTAGGTGAACAACCGGCTGCCTCTCTGCTTTTGTCGATGTCTCCAGTTGCACAGGTCCAGTGTAAGTTTCAAACCAGGCCACCACCAGCCTCTCACTGTAGTGGCGTCTGCACCGGCAGTGTTTCTTGTCTCTTCCCCTCTAAGGCTGTGTGCCGCTCTTAAAGGTTTGGGTTGCACACGGGGCGATGGAAGTGGACTCTCATGCTTATTTATCTTGCTTTATCTCATATAATATCATTCAACACAGTTTGAACACAGTTTGACGTGACCAGGGGAGAACATGCAAACTCCACACAGAGTTCCCCCACCACCCAAGAGTTCGAACCAGGAACCCTCTTGCTGTGAGGTGACAATGCTAACCACTGCACCAATATGCCAAAGATGAGTTTTTGACAAATTCAGTGTTTTGGTCTCTCTGATTCTTGGTCATTGTTCTATTAGTTCTTTGTTGTTTTAATTAAGTATTCTAATGCAAGATAAGGATGTTTAGCAGAGGGTGAAGGCTCTGTAAGTACAGCTTGTGTTCAGGTCTTCACCGTGCTCTTATCCTGTGAGATCTGTTTAGGTTTATATCGTGAATCATAATCTTAACTTTATAAATAACAATTTACAATTTAAAAAAGTTTCCTTACTCCACTTCAAAAACTAAGAAAGTTTTGCGTTTGGCGTCCGGACTTACAGGTTGGGAACCAGTGATACAGAGCATTTTTCTAGTAGCAATATCCTCCTGGACCCTGTGTCCTCATATGAGGACATCGCATTTTGGGTTTACGTGACCTTATACTTCATTCTACTTAACTTAGACCTGCTGTCCTCGTTCGTGGACACTTTTTTGTGCCATCTAGTGGTAGTAAGAGCACAATACACTAATCCATGTAAAAACAAGATGGCAGCCATCTCTGCCAAGTCAGTCTGAAGCTGATCCCGACACAAAAGTGAACAAGGTACAAAACCTGATCACATTTTATGGTTGAAACTTGTTTCTTTATGATTAATAATGTTTGTAGTTTTATACGGCAACACATTTGACCAAATTTAGCAACAATAAGAAGCTAAGACGCTGTTAATTAGGAAGTACTTGTTTGACGACATTGGGACTTAATTATCGCGTCAATGTTTAGGTTTTTATACTTATCAGGTCCTACTAATGCAAACCAAAAAATGTTTGGGTCTCTGTATAAAAGATACAGTTAGCTTTAGTTTTTCACTGACATATAGACAAGTTAATTCATCTTTATCTAACAGAGTATATGCCTAATTTTTATGCTGTCCCTCTAGCGTGTTTGCTGAGCCCCTTCATGTTTTACTACATGTACTCTAAGACACACAAATGTTAGCAACTGCTCTTTGCAAATACAGTTTCCAGCCTACCTTGCATCCAGTCACAATATCATGGCCCCAGTGGTTGGGAGCACAGTGGTCGCACCTCTCACCAATGGTGTTTGGAGGACAGATACACTGCCCTGTGTTGGCGTCACAGTTATTCCCCACATGGCTGCACTGGCAGGCTGCAGGAGAGGAGACAAGGTACGTTTTACATGGCTTTGAATAAACTGAAGACAAATCAAAGTGATTATATTTCAGTGACACAGCTTTGCTTTCTCAACATGACACGCTGGCTAACAGACTCCAAATTGAAACAAAAGCAACGTGTCTGGGATTGAACACACTGAGCCACGTTTTGTTGGAAACTCAAACCTTAGGGGAAATGTTTTGGTGGCAGTGTGTTTCTAGTTGTACTGTTAATTTGTGTAGAAGAGAAAACACTGCCTTTATCTAACTGTTATTTGACACTTTCCAAAAAACCAAAAGAGAAATTGTGAACTGTTTATGAGATTGATACTGAGGGGGAATGTTATGCGCATACCGAATTATACGGACAAGCCATCATTAAATAAAACAGCTTCAGTTATAGGAATTTGAAAGGGTAATTTATTGAGTTACTGCATAAAGACTGAGCTGTTTATAGTAACACCCGTAATCCCCCAGTGTCATTCATTTCAATTTATTTCACCACCAATTAACTGACTCAATCATCACCATTTCCTAGAAAACACAATAGCCAATGCCAGAGGACTCTCGCTTTGTACGCTGGCTGAATAGAAATGTTAACGCTCATGAAATGTGAGGTCATCTTCACAGGAAAGCTGCATTGTTTTGTCAATGGTTAATCAAAGTTATGCTTCTTCAGCTAGTTGTGGACACTCTATAACTTCATTTTTTGGACACAGCCTGCATCATGTTTGTATTCTGACTTGCCTGCGGTACATTAAACACCAGCCAGCATATTGTGTCTGTAACCTGACAGCTGCACTGTGGCACTGATGTTAAGATGAATCAAAGCAAATAATTCCCAGCCCTATCTTGTCTTTCTGATGCATGATCAGGCTCTCTGGCTAACTTACGACTGTTCTTCTTGGCTGTCAATAGCGGTTGGCATCAATAATAAATTGCATAAGGAGATATGTGGGAAAAGCTATTCATAGTCTTACTTGGGGGTGCGCGGATGCTTAATCCTCATTTTGGGCAGCACCAAGTTTCCTGCACCTGCTGTCTGCGTTGCCAAGTTTTTAGGGCATACGATTTAATAATTTGAACATATTCCGGTCTAATAATAGACACTCAAGTATTCTCAGATGACTCGACACACCCTGGGGGAACGATAATGAAAATCCTCAGCTCTAGCAACAAACAGCTGATAACAGCTAATTGCTTTCAGATGTAAACTTTTTGATCAGTTTACCAATGACACGTGTGATTGATAATAATAACTAGTACTCTGATAATATACCCACATTTGACTTGTAGAATATGGTATGGTACCTACAGTATCTAGTAACTAGAGTCTAGAGTCTAGTAACTGACTCTTTGCTAAGTCCTGCCCCTAGACACAGACTGGCCAATCATAACGTAGCATCAGGACAGCTCCGACCAGGGTCCGACAACAACACAGCTGTGCTCCGTTGACTCTAATGCAGTCGTTTCAGATTTCCTTCATTTTCAGGCTGGTTTTGTGGATTTGGAGCTAAATGTTGTGCCTGGGGCACGTCGTGTATTAATGATACTCGTTACCTGGAGAGGTTGGAAACAGATATACATAATACATAATAATACATACACATATATATATAAGAATGTTTCTTCCCTGTTCCAAAACCAAAATCAAACCCTGAAAAGTGTAGGGTTAGCTAGCTAACTACTGAAGATATAGCCTACTGAATGTATACACACGCTGCTTTTGCTTTTTAATGATTGTAACAGTGAAACAAAGACCAACCCTGCTGTACAGGAACCAGTGAAGGGAAGCAGGGAAACTTTGCTGATATTGAACCAGCTGTGTGTCATCGCAGTGTGTGCAGATGAACGTTGTTTGACTTCCTTGAGGCCTGAGAGATCCCTGCCCTTCCAGCGGCAGAGGTCTGGATGCTGGCAGCAGCAAGGGGGCGAAGCCAAACACCGTTCATCTGCACACATTGCGATGCCACACAGCTGGATCAATATCAGCAAAGTCTCTCTTTATATTCATTGTCTTGTGTGGCGATCAGCAGTGATGTGGTGGTTCACTTTTACACTGTGATCTGTAGCCTATAGGTCAGCTTTAGCTTCTAACTATCTTTGTCTTTTTAACCTGCTGTTGCTGCTGAGTCAGTGTGTCACACAGTGACACATGATTCTTTCCTTTACCACTGGCAGAACTTGCTGATATTAAATAAATAAAACAACATTAACAACGTGTAAATATTCTACTTTTAGAGTAGAGGCTCTTACTGTTTTACACAGAAACTTCACACCATTTACAAAACGAATTCCATCCTCTACATCCAATACCAGCACGCTGCAACTTTGACCCTCTGGTATGTTGTACAATTTAGGCAAACCTTGACCTTTAATTTGAGGTGTGAGTACGGATGTGCTTGGTGTTAACTCCCTGCTGATTTAACTTTGAATCACCTCTCCTGCACAAAGCTATTTCGGTAAAACAGCAGAAATTGAATTGGCTGGAACGTTTGCAGTTCGACATAAAGCACTGATCATAACAAGATGGGAATTACAGAACTAAAGTGGGAGCACAGTGTCAATAAATAGAAATCTAAAACAAAAACACAGGTATCTCACGTCCTGTGTTTTCTACCTAACATTTATTGATTAACCTTACGATTCATAACATGTATTTCCCTATAAAACTGAACAAATTTGATAATTATCAGCTGTTTTTCTTGTCCACCAGCCAAGATGACTAAGAAATATTGTAGCTCCATAATTTATTGGTCATATCATTATTATTCTGTGTGTTCAACCTTAAAAGATATTCATATCAGTCAGCAGCTAGTTTCTCCGGCAACATTTCATCTTTCCTCAGCACTTGAATTTGACCGTTCTTTATTGCTTCCTTCTGTCTTTCATTTGTTTTTTCCATCATCTAAAAATATATATATATATATATACATATAAATATATGTGCATGTATGGGTGGATGCTTTGTTTGATGTGGCTATAGCCTTTGCCAACACATATTTAATAACCCTGGGGAAAATTACTACACAACTATTTATAAAACACAGCGTAATGTCAGAAATACATGATCGATGGCAATAAAATTATGAGGTCTTCATTACTTCTGCGAGCCTGGCTTTAATAAGATAGAAGTTCGTGGTTTCTGCAGTAAACTGATGATATTTCAAATTACAAGTTATTTGCTGTACGGTATAGATGCAAACTTTGTTACGTCCATGAGAAGCTGAAACAGGAGGAAATGCCTACACTGACAAAGCACTGTACGTCTGAAGACAAAGCAGCACTCATTTAACTAAAGCCAGCGGCTCACATTTATATAATTTTGTCCTATTTTGCTGTGATGTTTTGTGTGAGAGGTTTTTAGCTGTGGTCTGCTTGTGAGCGAAAAAAGGTCTGCAATAATTATAAAACTGCCAGCATGATGTGAAGGAATACAATTACACAATAGCTATTTTTTAATGGAATAGCTCTGCTGACAATGTGTGTAAACTTTAGATTAAAAAGACAGAAAAGTGGAGCAGCAGTTTTGTGATTGCTGACTTTCATTACAAATTACAGTATAAACACAGGTTTGATTTTGTCAGGAGTTCCAGTGGATTGAGCTATTCTTTTGTTCTGCGGGTGATTGCCAACTTTTTCAGCAAACACTCTGCTCTATCTCCTCCACTTTCTGTGCTTACGTGTGCAGCCGCCCTCCTGGAAGTTAAAGAATCCTCGTGCACACCGGTCGCATTTGGGTCCGGTGACGCCCGGCTGGCACCGACACTGACCGGTTTCGTCACAGTCAAACGACTTGGAACCAAACGAGTTGCAGTGACACGGGACACACGCTCCGCCTGTGCTGATGCCGTGAGTCTGAGGCTGGAGGAACACAGACAAAGACAAAGGGAACAGGTAGTTGAGAAAAGGTAGTGGAATCAGGGTGAGACAAGTTGCAGACACACTCTAGCAAATCAGAGACACGAAGGTTGTAACGACACACACTGCAAAACTTGTCTCTGAAGAGTGAGGAGGTTAAAATGAAGGATTTTTTTTTTTTATATTGTTGAGATTTTCAGTCTTCTCAGGGTAATATTCCGGGAAGGAGAGAGGACATGAAAGATGACTTGACCTGAATTCTTATTCATTTTAATTTGACCCTAATTTTACCCTTTAAGCTACAATGTGCCAGCCTAGATGATTTCAACAAATCTTTTGAATGTTACCAGATAAAAAAAATGAATGAGTCGTCAGCTACCTCAGAAAAAAATTTACAGCACCAACAACAAACATCTTAAGTTACTTAAAGAGGTTTTTGATGACACCTCATTGGCACATTGATATTAAAACGTGTTAAAGATTGCTCATTATGTGTACGTTTCCCTTCATGCTGCACTCGTGACCTTGCATTACTGTTTACACTTCGCAACATCTTTAAATGGAAATGTTTTTCACACAAAAACACTAAAACAGCCGTGCTAATTACTCATGCAACGGTTTAAATATTAAAGCCTCAAACCATCATAAACACAAAGAGTTTAATCCTTGATACACACAAGAAATGTGTTCCTCATCTAACACGTCTACACAGCAAGAAAACACACCCATGCTGCTTAAAACACACCATGCAGTGTGTGTTACCCCTGTCCTAGGCCTGTACGCGCCCCTGGGACAACCCCCTGTGCGGGAGGACCCCCCCCATCTCTGCTGCACGGCCTCTATGGGAACACGCTCCACTGGCCTGCGGGTCTCCCGCCTCTCGTAACCTTGGCGACGCAGGTCACAGCGTCGGCCCACAAAGCCGGGGCGACAGATGCAGCGGCCCTCGATATCACAGCGCTGAGACATAGAGCCGTGGGGGCTGCAGCGACAGGGAATACAGTCCTGACGCTCAGCATCCCACCAACAGTTGGGCTGGACCAATCACAGCACAGAGCGGTGGAGGGGGACCAATGAGAATGAGTGAGCAGGACAGATGAAAACAACAAATGGAAAGTACAAGAACTGAAAGTGAAAGCAGAAAACCAAAAGAAGAGCATCTTGTCTTTTGTGAGAATGAAATAAAAACATTATGAATCATCATCATTGTCACAATCACAATTTTTGTTATTTTTGAATATTAGAAACACCAGAATAGATAGATGAAGCACTTGATGACAGATTAACTTTTACAAAACCAAAAACATTAATTCACATTTTAAAGGGGACCTATTCTGCTAATTTTCAGGCTCATACTTGTATTTTGAGTTTCTACTTAAATTTATTTACACACTTAAATGTGCAAAAAAACACTTTATTTTCCTCATACTGTCTGTGCTGGAAACCCTGTATTCGCACTCTGTCCGACACACTCAGTTTTAGCACCTGTCTCTTTAAGACAACCTCTGAAAAAAGCCAAGTCTCCTCTAAGTGGCCAGCAATTCTAGGTCTGCCATATATTTTGTCTCTGTACCGTCACTCTACCGTCACCGTCACAGCCAGGGGAATGACTATAATGGAAAAAAGGGGCATTTTCTACCATAAAAACATCGGCGAGCAAGATTACATGTTTTCCTGTTGTAAGCATGTAGCTGCATGCAGCAGTGTAGGCTACGTAATGTGAACACTTGTCAGGAGAAGTCTGTCACAAGCTGATGTCAGTTTGTCTTGAAAGTAAAAAGTTGGAGGGAGAGTATTCAGAATGATATGAAGTCTGAGGTTTTTGCCCACACTTTACTTCAT
Organism: Epinephelus moara; assembly: GCF_006386435.1. Lineage (NCBI taxonomy): Eukaryota > Metazoa > Chordata > Actinopteri > Perciformes > Serranidae > Epinephelus > Epinephelus moara. The sequence continues at coordinate 19,816,016 of NC_065517.1, forward strand.
TATTTGAATCGTTTGATATGAACATCTGACATTGTAACACACTACATATATATATATATATATATATATACACATAGGTCTAAATCCATTGTAGTTTGGAACAATTAAAAATCTTTGTGGGTGGAGGTAAATCGGTCGACTAATCGGTTTGAGTCATTTTTCATAGAAAAGTACTATAAAAGTACCCAAAATACTATTATTGCAGCTTCTTACGTTCAGATATTGGCAGCTTTACACACTCTAAAAGGGAAAAACGCCAGCACTCTCAAATGTCCTTTTAGTAAGTTTAATCAACCAGCTTGGATGGCAGTACCAGTACACAACAGACGTTTCGACAAAAAGTCGTCTTCGGTGTGTGAAGAACTGAAGACGACTTTCTGTCGAAACATCTGCGTTTTTCCCTTTTTCACTGTTTTTGGCCGTGCACTTTACGAGTGTATTTATTTTGAGAGTGCTTGCTTGTTCCTACATGATTTTGAACTTTACATACTCTCCCATGACGGTGAACCAAAACCCTTTGGCGTGAGTACGAAACAAGACATTAGATGACATAATTTTGGGGTTTGGGAGAGACAGAACAACATTTTTCCACATTTTAACACATTTTTCGATGAACAACATTTTTCCACATTTTAACACATTTTTCGATAAAATGATTAGTCGACTAATCAAAGAAATGATCGACAGATTAGTCGACAATGAAAATAATTGTTAGTTGCAGCCCTAGTAAAAAGTCGCTTTCCATCTATTGGCCTTTCAAGTGAATCTAGTGTTTGAACATATGTTTATTTATGTAGGCTATTAATATTATTTATGCACAGAACACCAACAGAGAGGCCGAGAGAGGGAGGAGCCACAGACACTTTGTCCTTGTTATATATGTCTTGTATATCAAACATCTGTCACCTACATCCAGGCGCTGTCTCCATGTCACAAAATAGACTACAACTACCAAGAAGAACAGCGACACGCTATGATTCACCTCACACATAAACTAGCAGCGCAGCACTGTACTCCACGTGTGCTGTGGTAACCTCATTCATCTCACAGACTGATTCAGCGTAGCATGTGCAACATATAGACCGATGTCACACTGTAGACTAATTAACAGACAGATTAAACAGAGGAGCAGCTCTGTGTCTCTCTGAGTGTTGACGGAGAACTTGTGAGTGAGTGTGTGGGGCGGAGCTGTGCAGAGAGTGTGAGAGACGAGAGATGAAATCTGGTATGTGTTATGTAACGCAACTTGACCCTATATCGACATAAACGGTATTGTCTAAATTTATATCTTGCCTGAAAATATATTGTACACAGTCGTTATATATATGACAGAAAATAAGGAATAGCATAATAGGTACCCTTTAAACAATAATAACCGATTTGAGTGGAATATTAATCTAATGCTGCACGTGTGACGTTACTAATCATGAGGCAACCAGGCCTGACAGCTGACATAGCAAAAACTGAGGTGCAGGAAAATGTAAAAATATACATAACAAACTGATATCTGCAGGATACTGATGAGTAAGAAGGACTTTAAGGGTCTCTAAATTCCCTTAACTCCTTATACTACCTCATTTATAGCACAACAGTAATTATTAGTAGTGAATTACAATTTGACGGAACATAAATCAGCGTAGAGTAGAAAAAGTAGAAAAATAAGGCAAAATACAAATAAAAAGTCTGCACAGGAATGGCGCCAGCACATTTACAATATCTGTAAAGATTATCGGCATCTGTCACTATACTCACCATGCACTCATCACACTGTCGTCCAACCACGTTCTTCTTGCACTGACACCCTCCGGTCTCCTTGTCACAGATCTCAGATACAGAGCCATTCGTATGGCACTGACAAGCTGCAGGAGAGGAGACAGCATATTTAACATCAATTATCATTTCCTAATGGCACCATTTCTACATGAGTACATATAGCAACACATATTGGTTTAACAATAGCACAAGTTGGTGAGTGTGTTTACTTCACACTACAGTCGGCTGGATGAGCTCTGATCCTGCTTAAGGTCTTCTTCAGGATTAGCTGTCGATATGCATTTTAATATCCCTCTGACTGCACTTTGGAGAAAATCTCCTCCTCCTCAAATAGATTCTTCAGTCTAGTGGGCTGATTTAGTTTTGCCAGATTATATTTTGAATATTAAAGACACATCAAGTTTGACAACAGGCTAACTGACAACACAAAGACACGTTCACATTTTCAATAAATTTCCCAAATCATACACATATATTCATTGCTATAGTCTTTTATACATGTACAAATTGAAGGAACTGACAGGATTACATTCACTTGAACTGTATTTTATATGACTTTATGTCATAAATAAATTGACTGAATTGCCCTGTTTGCTCTGAAGAAAAACTGATGTTGAGGGTGAACAGAAAGCAGAGCTAGTAAGTTCTCCTTCCAGACAAAGCTTCAATCACCAAATCCGAGTGAACCTCTTCACCACCTTCAATCCAACCAAACACCGACAACAATTAAGGACATGAAAGATGACATGACTGAATCCTCTATCTTAATTTGTCTTTAATTCAGAAGCCAGCTAAAAACCACATCAGGGCTCTGAGAGCTGTCTGGCAGTGTGAAAATGCCTCCTCGCTGCTGCTGAAGGAAAATAAAACACTGAACTCAGACATTCACCAACTGCCCCTGAAGCTACAATGTGCCAGCCAAGACAATTTCAACAAATCTTCTGAAATGTTGCCAGATAACAAAAAAAAATTTGAATTAGGTACAGTTGGGCTGAAATGAAAGGAAAATAAACTAGCTCTGTGAATGCTGAATATAGCTACCTCAGAAGAAAAAATCCTGAACACCATGATTTGCCTAAATTATCATGACATTCAGCAACAACAAACATCCAGACATCATCAAGATATTTAGGTCTTAAATGTTCTCTGATGAGTAAATCCACAGTTTTCAATAAGAAAGAAACGTTTCACATTTCATAACAGTTTATCCCCTCCACAGCTCAAAGATGAAGATGCAACAGAATACAACTGACTGTGCTAAAACAAAGCAGGTGCTCCTGATACAAACCCCTTTAATTCCCCGAAAAGGACAAGGTACACAAGACTAACCAGTCGTCTTCAACGTGAAAACAAAGCAGAATTTTTGGAGGGGGGGGGGTCCATTCATTTATTTTCTGTAACCGTTTATCCTTTTGGGGGTCATGGGGGTGTTAGAGCCTATCCCAGCTGACATTGGGCGAGAGGCGGGGTACACCCTGGACAGGTCACCAGACTATCACAGGGCTGACACAATAGCCCTTTTTAAACAGGAATTGTGCAAATTTGCAGGAAAGCCCAATCAGTCTTCTTTCAGCACTGGCAGTATAAAAACAAAATCGGGGAGTGCAGCAAACTTTTGTTTAATACAGAATGCGCCTTTGTCGGGGCAATGGGGGGTGTGAGCATGTAACAAAATGTGTAGCTCAGCATGTGACGTAAACAGTGACGTGGGAGGGAAGCCGCGGCTGGTCAGTCCTTCGGCGATTTTCTCGTAAGTCAGCCCGTTCTTTACCGTCCCCGTCATCTGACGGTTAATGGCCTCTTCGTTTGCGAGGACAAGGAGGGCGCGCAATTCCTTGTCTCCCCAGTTGCTCATCTTTACAGTGTCTGTCAGGTTTGTGTTTCCCTCTTGCTACTAGCTGCTCGCTAATTCCTGTTTATCCACCACCAGTGGGTCGCACATGTGGCATCATCAACAGCTCCTCCCACAAGTCATCAACAGCCCCCCCCGTTGCGGAAGGCCGCCTCGGCCTTTTTTAAACTAAAAGGGTTCCGCCAATATGACTACCCTACGAGGCGTAAATTTGGGCACCTCGGATCAACTCGCCAATCCAGCTCTGTGTGTCTAAACGCTCGCAGCTTGCCGGCAAAACGGCCCAACATTCGCGGAAAATCTGGCAGTGTAAAAGGGGCTATAGAGACAGACAACCATTCACACTCACATTCACACCTACGGACAATTTAGAGTCACCAGTTAACCTGCATGTCTTTGGACTGTGGGAGGACGCTGGAGTACCTGGAGAAAACCCACGCTGGCACGGGGAGAACATGCAAACTCCCACACCCTGTGCTTAAACCAGAAACCCTCTTGATGTGGGGGGGAGTTCAGTCCCTTTCATAATGACAGTACATTGACCTAAATATTATAAATCATCAGAAGATTCTCATCTCTGCCTTGAACCTTATTTCTCTGGCGTTGAATTCATGGCCTTTGTCATGTGCATGCAGTTTTTATGCTTTCCGAATGGGTTACTTACAGGAATATCAAAACCTATTCCCACAAACGATCTTTCAAGTCTAGTAGTGAGGTGTTTGAGAGGATGCACCTTCCCAGTATCTGACTGTGGTGCTAAACCAAAGTTCATTTCACTCTAATGTTGAAGGTAAAAAGGTAGCACACACACAGGTCTTCAGGACAAAGTTGACTACCGGTAGTTTCAATTCATCCATTTATTTTGGCCACGTAAAGCAAAACATGCTAACGTTTCAGCCTGCTGGGCCTCATCAGAGCTCATTCCAATCCTCTCTCTCTGTCTGTCTCTGTCTGAGATACTTCAACTTTATTTAACTTGTTTAAATCCTACGGGAAGGGAAAAAAAGACACACCCACACACGCCAATCAGCCCCTTAGATATACAATTAAAAGCCTGAACATCACAGCTCCCATCTGGTGGATGGGCTGTCAGAAGCACACACAGAACACGCACACAAAAACACACACACTTTTCTCAAGAAACGAGTTGCACACATCACATCACTTAGACACACATGCGTACTAGTGGTCGCTTCTTTTACCTCCTGCCATTTCCTACTGTTAGATGTAACAGAGACAGAAGGACCGACCTGAGTGTGGGATGGGAAGTGAGAGAGAGAGGGGTACAACAGATGTCCCCACACACACACACACACACACACACACACATATAGAAATATGCAGAAAACACACATACCATACACAACATACATTGATTTCAGCTTTACATAGATATGCAGAGAGGCACGCATGCCCTCCCACACACACACACACACCTACTCAACCANACATAGATATGCAGAGAGGCACGCATGCCCTCCCACACACACACACACCTACTCAACCACACACGCCTGACTACACATACAAGCAAACATGAACATTTACGTCCGTCCCTGTTTCACACACACTCTCTCACACGCAGTCTCTCACCCCCCTAGCTTCACCCTTCGGGGACCATCTGGACTCCGTTCTGTCAGTTGCTACAATGCGAGCCTTGTTGTGGGATAAAATGTTGCTTTTTGTTGTGTATTTCTTTTTCCTCGGCGTCGGCCTTGATGGTGAAGATAACAATCTTCCTGCAACTTGAAATACATTATGTTCTGTTACCAAGCAATCCGCAATCTGTCGTATAAACAAACGTCAGGAGAGGCTAATGTGTATCTATTCTATATCATTAGCACTACAGTGGTGCGTTGGTGAGAAGTCCAAGCGCCATACAGTCCATTAGGCAGTCATACAGTGCACACCAACAGCAAATTGAGTCCACAGTTGAGGTAAACAAGTGCACGTAGAAGTAGGATATTTCTGTAAAGAGCATGCTGATAAGATGTGGTATCCAGAGGCCTTAAGGCGTAACGACAGAGAGATGGAACGTTATGTAGTAAATGCATTAAAACGTCAACTTGATATATAATCTTTTGGCCCACTGCAACACAAATTAGCTTTGTGTAATGTTATTAGTAATGCTCCTGGGTTTTTGGGTTTGGAAAGACCCACTTGCAATACCTTTAAAGGGTGACGTCAGTATTTTTTTTCAAACTTATTTTATTATGTTTTTGTGTCAAAGAGAATAATGAGGCAAACATTAGTTTTTTAGAAGTTGTTCCAGCATTGAGCGAGACGGGAGACGCGAAACAGACGGCATATGCCACGTCAACGAACGCCCACTAGTGCTTGTTTTCGCCACTGACAGGCTCAGATTGTTATTGCACTTGTCAGACAACATAATAGAAAGAATCCCTACAGAGACAGACCTCTTTCCTGAAAGTAGGATCCTTTTCATAAAATAAGAAAATGCCCCGAAATCACTATTGTGAAATCCACCAGACTCCATTTAAATAAAGAAAAAATTGATCCTCTTATTTTATTTATTTATGAAAAGGGTCAGTTTACATTAATCAACTTCTGAACAAATGTCAATGCACCCGAATTAGCTGAAAGGCTAGTTTTCATCGGCAGTCCCTTCGCCAGCTGTAAAAATGCATCCTAGACAAATTAAAAACAACAATAAAATACAGCGTGTAAAACAAGTCAAAACATATTGCATTAAAGCAAAAAACACATCACATATAATACTATAATTATTAAAAGTAGACTGAAACCAAATCATACTCAACAAATAAGAACATATTGGTTCATTTTTCTCACAATGATCAACTCTCGTTTGTTTGAAATAAACCCTTAATTCACCCAGACAGACGAGAAAATACGCTGGTTCTACAAACGCTAAAATTAATGTTTATCTTAATGGAGTCTGGTGGGTTTGGCTACAGCAAATTCAGGGCTGCCTCTGGTTTAACAAAAAATGTCTTAGTATTCTACAAAAAGGTCTGTCTCTGTCTGGATCATTTTCATAATGTTGTCAGACACTTGGAGTAATAATCTGAGCCTGTCAGTGGCAAAAACAAACACTTTTAGTGGACATTTATTGACAAGGCATTGGTACCAGTGGTTACATTGCAGCCTGTTTCCAGGCTGCCAACTTTCATTCATCACTTGGACACGAAAACATGGAAAAATAGGGTTCAGGTTACAAATGACCAAAGTTACCCTTTCAGTATTGCTCTTACTACAACCTAATGCACATCACATCTGCATATGAGGGATCTAAAGCATGACAGGCCTCCATGACTGGTTATAGTCACTAAATCAGATCATGTGAAATTTTGTGTTGTGTAAAAAGTGCCATCTGCCCCCATGTAGGACATGTAGAGGGGTTGTCAACTTGATTTACAGACATTAAAATACTAAGAAATTAACATTACAAAAATTTTTCTTAATCAAATTTGTTTGTGTCCCTTCACACTGAACTTTCTCTTACTGTCAGCAATGACAAGAAAAGTGGAATTGTGTGTGCAAAATACATCTGCTGTATAAACAAAATAAAAGATGAGTAATTTGAAGGGGTTTACTGTGCCAGATCAGAAAATTCATGGTTCGATTCAATACTGGACAGTGGTGTCATGATTCAGTATATTTTTGATACAGCAAAAAAGTATAAATGTCAGAGTAATTTCCTTTATTTTTGAAAATTTTAAATGTATGAAAACTGACATAATTTGGGCTTTTGTTTTTTGTACAAAGCAGGAATTACAGCTTGGCTGAAATGGACTTGTAAAAATCTGGTTAAAGCAAAATCAGTGATTTCTCTCTAAACACATTATACTTGTTAGAAAATACTTGAGAACAAGTGAAAAACAGGGAACTGCTAAGTACTGAATTGTGGAGTTAGACTGTTGAACTGTTTTTTTTATTATTTCTTTGTCCAAGATTTTTTGGACGGGCCTAAAGGCCTGCTCGAGGACACACTGTCTTCCTTAACATAACCCCTTACGTACTATTTCAATACTACGTTACTACTGGCATTAGAGCGCAGAGTAATCAGTGTATTTGTCTAATAAATATGTGAATTAACATCTCTGTGAAATGCCACAGTTATATAAACACAAGCTAAACAGCCATTACTAACGTGCTTTTTAGTCTCTGTGGCAGAATAGCGACCTAGCCCACCAGCAGCAACTGCTCACTGCTGAGGATGTGTGCTTTGTGATATTGTTAGCTGCTGTTAGCTGCTGAATGAGAAGCTACGGCCATGCAATGGCCGTTGCTTCTTGGTTCGGTGGGTTTGTGCTGTGCAACCATAGACTTTGTGTGCTACTGATTTAGCTGCTAACCAGAATCTGTCACTGTGCAGCAACTTGTGCTTTGGCTCGGTGCTTTCTTCCAATCACTTTCTCTCTCCATTGTCCTTATAATTCACAGCGAAACTGAAGTGACTCCAAACACCAGACCTGCATGTTAACAAAGGATCTTCCATTTCTGGTCTGGTAATCATGTTACTAACGATCTTGCAACGAGCTAGCTTAGCGTAGCTGCCTCCCAGTGTGTCTCACAGGAGGAGCAGGATGTTTTGGTTTTGGGGTGGACAGGCAGACAGCATGTTGCCTGTCGTCCTGTGGGCTGCCTTGTTGAGCGCAGTGGTAATGAGAACATCATATTAAACACAGTTAGAGCTGTATATTTTATTTTCCAAATGTAGAAGGATAGTTCAAGGTATTGTTCAGTTTGTAATGCACACCAAACTGAAAGCCTCGTACCAAACAGTTCAATACGAATACATGTATTGTTACACCCCCGAGTAATTTGTCCTGTAAATAACAGTTAAACAAACTGATACTGACTTATTAAAGGCTGCCTCAATTTGGGCTTTGGCACGAGTTATTGTTGGTTCACACTCAGCTTTTCCAGGCTTTTAATTGTACTTTACTACTTTTTGGGGGCCTATCATTCCAATAAAGAGTCGGTGCCTCAGCACAGAGGACTGTACCTCACACTCCATTAAGAGTGGTAAAACTGGAATAGTGAGGTTTCCCAGTGATCCCCTAAGAGGTTATTGATCTATCCTATGAAGTATCTATGAAACATTCATTAGGTCTCACACGCACAGGAAGCATAATTACATTATTGAATTACTACATATCCACTTTGTTCCAGCGATCGGACAAATGTGTGACAGTGCAGTTCACACATCTTCACAACAACTTGCAAATGACTTTCTCCAATGTGAGAAATGGTCAGAAGGGTTCATTTTCCTGAATTTATTCCTCAAACAAATTGCTTTGTGGTCAAGTTTGCTTGCAAAATCAAACCTCTCTCCATTCTCTGACTGAATTATACCCGACCACTATTAGAGGGAGACACAAAATGGCTGCGGCAACAATGTCCGCAGACGGGAACTCTGACATCAAAGGAAAAAGTAAAGGATTTTTACAGTCTAATAGTGCACAAATGGACTTGGCCTGAACTCTCCTGCTCCACTCAATAAAATTCATTAAGACCAGGAGCAATAGGCAGAGCGAGGCAGGCGGCGAGGGAGAGGGATAGACTGACAGAAGCGGAGAGAGGGAGAGTTGTTGTGTTTTAATAATTCCTGGTGGTCGTTCGTACAGGATCAATAACAACCCTCCAACTCCGAGACACGAGCAGCCGATCAGCACTGTAGGAGAGCAATAGATCAGGCTGATTAATCAATAACCATTTAGCTGGGTGGAGAGGGGAAACAACTACAGAACAATGGACTATCAAATTCACATTAATACCCCCCGTCAGCCTGTCTCCCTGCCTCTGGGCCTGTCTGACGCTTTTATCTGTCTATTTATTGGCAGTGCCTGTCTGTCTCTCAGCGAGGTGTCTATCTGTTAACGTGTCTCTCTGCCTGTCTCGTTGCCAGTGCCTCTGTTTTCGTCAGCAGCGCAGGTTTTAATGAAGATCTTCACAAACAAACGCCATCTGTACGTCTGTATTCGCTGCCATCTCTCCTTTCCTCTCTTGTTCAGTCTCTCCACACTCTTTTTTTTTTTTTTTTTACAGGTATAGTTGTTTTTTTTAATTCTCACTCTTAAACACAGCTGGCAGTCAGTGGGCCGCTCCGACATCACACCTCCTACTACCACAGCTGCTTGCCGATGCAGAGTCACACACGCGCACACACACACACCACACACTCCAGATGGTGTATCTACTCAGTGTTTTAGTAAAAGGATTAAAGGTATCATTTAGTTAAAATTGAGTTTCATAGGGGAAGCACTACTGTTCAGTGTAACGCCCCTGCTGAGACACTGAAGCTGCAGTATTGGCTTTTTTGTAATGATTTTTCTGAAAAGTAGATGATCCTCTACTTCTTTCCTCTTAACGTCCCCATGTCTAGTAATTTTTTTTTATTTTATTTTTTTAACAGCATCCTTAAAATCATTTTGATGGCAAACTCTTCATAGAAAATCTGAAGACAATTTGTTCAATCGATATGTTGCTTTTAAACAGTTCACTCTCAGTGTCTCAGGGCTGGTCTCAAGGGATAGAAGGTATCAGAGGGTGTCGCCATACTCAAATCTTATGCAGTGGCTACATTGAAGACGTAATGGATGCAGACCATTCACTGAGTGGCTGCTGCAACACTATGCTTCCATTATAAACAATGAAACTGGCTACACCAGGTGTAAGAGCAGCGCATTAGTGGTGTGTATGCGCCACAGAGATCTGCAGTATAAACATAAAGTTAGGCCAGTCTTTTATTTATATTTCAACGCAGCCTTTTTAAACAGAAATGGGTCATCGATAGGACCATCAGGTTTCCTGTATACTTTGGAGAATAATTAGGCTATATAATAGCTAGACATTTTGGAAAACAAGCTTACTGGTTTCTTTCAGAGAGTTCACTGAACATGAGATGATCGCATAAATATCTGTTGAATATGAAGCCTGCTAGCTAAAAAATGACAGTCAGCATACAGACAGGAAGCAGGGAGAGCTTGGCTCATCCATCCATCTTATCTTACTATATAATGACGAAAACTCTTTCTGTCTGTGTGTCTGTTCCATGTTTTTCTCCTCACTGACTTGGTCAATCCATGTGAAATTTGGGACAGTGGTAGAGGATCATGGGAGGATGCGAATGAAGCAATATTACATCAATTGGCCAAAGGGGGGCGCTATAGCAACCGACTGAAATTGCAAACTTTGAATGGGCATATCTCATGCCCCGTATGTCATAGAAACATGAAACTTTGCACAGAGATGCCTCTCCTCATGAGGAACACATTTGCCTCAAGAATCCATAACTT
>NC_065517.1:19827234-19833904 GCF_006386435.1 Epinephelus moara
CTGCCTTTCAACGTGCTACCTCAACTACTAATGTACAGTTTTAGCCCACTAACTATCCCACTATTGGCAATGGTACTACTGTACTTTCAATAAAGCAATCATACTATCAAATTCACAAAAACTGAATACATTGCTCTTCTTAATGGGTTCAGTTGACTATTTAATCTGCAATTTCCTATGACCTGTATCCTAAACACACAACATGTGAAACTGTACGTGGGAAACTGTGCACTCAATGGGTATGGACTAGTAGGTATAACTGAATAAATAACCCAGCTATAAAAAAACTTCTAAAGCTCAATAAACATGCTAAATATAAGTGTTAAAGCTACAAGTTGTGATTTTTGTAGAGGGAGTCATGTACTGAACTAGTGCAATATGGTGCCAAAACGTTATCAGGATACTATCTTTTTTTAAATTAAATTACTAATAACACCAACAACAAGTTGTTGTCTGTTAATTTAAAATGATCTTTGACAGGTAAGTTAGCCATTCTGGATATCGGCTACCTTGCATCAAACAGGGCCTCCACTCAGGAGACTTGATCACCCTGTCTACATTTATTTTGCCAATATCAGCTGGTGGTTGCTGACAGTCCCACATTAAACAAGGTGAAGAAACAATCCCAAAACAAAAGCTCACTGTCTTGTTTTGCCTGAGACTCATACAACCCTGCGCCAAATGTGCGCTGCATGCGTAGCCACTAAAAACATACATTACACGCCACACCAGCTCCGTCAACAGTCCACATCCTTCTTAAGTGCAGCAGATGTATTACAAATGGAGGCTTTAAAGTTGACGTCTGAATTGTTTACTAATCCAACTTTAAATAAAATTATTACAGTGGTACCAAAATCTCATTTAGTAAGAAATCAGTATTTTGGAGCATACAGTACGGTAATATCACTCAGGACTCTAAAGCGATTGTAACTTTTGCTGAACAGCTGTCACTGTGGCACTGTGCTTTACTTGCTTTATTAGTTATGAGTTCAACTTTTAATTTTTTTTTTAACTTTAAACAGTGACAACAGCGAATCACCGCTACTGATAGACTTACATGTATGTGTTTTGTTTTTTTTTTGTTTTTTTCGTTCTGTATGCTTGTTGTTAGTCAGTGTACTTACCCTGGCAGTTTTTAGCTGTGACGGCATCTCCGTAGTAACCATCAGCGCAAATTTCACACGACGCGCCGCCATAACCTTGGCGACAGCGCAGACACTGGCCTGTGATTGGATCACAGCTGCCAGGTATGGATAGGTCGAGGTTGCTATGGCAATCACAGGGCCGGCAGGATCCCCCTGGCACGCTGGGCTGGCCGTAATATCCGTTGGCACACCTAGGAGGCGGCAGAGAGACACAGAAACGTGTGATGATGCTGTTTCATATTGGAAGTACTGTAAACAAGATGTGCTGCCCAGGAAAAGAGTTCAGCAGTTAATAAAAAAAGGATATGTTGGGATATTTCAGAGGGTCTAGTATTTATTTGGCATCATATATTGCGTCGGCACATCAACACAGAAAGCAAAGCTAACATGCCACATAAAGGTCTGTGCAGAGTTTTTTCGGGATTTTTCAAATTGCTGACTTTGGTGACGCCCGAGGCATCAAAAAGGCACTAATCTGCCCCGCTGAGGATGACTGGGCTGAAACTGACTGCACAAACTTTCCTCCGAGTGTCTCCTTTCTTCTACAAACAAAAACGTATGCCATCAGTATAATCTGAAAGACACTATAATCATGCACGATTCCTCACATAGGGGCTTTAAAATACCTCAACAATTGATCACCAACCCACCTGGTGTGCTTTCAAGCTGTTGCAACGAGATGTCATCCTGTTATTCTCCTTCTCAGAATACAATTTTAGTTTGGGATAATACTACATCAGGTCTTATTGAAAGAGCGGGTAGTGCAATAATGTCTCTAGAAAATTTGCTCTGCTTTCATGTCGCAAATAATACTTGAAAATGCAGCTTTCCTCAGCTTTCAGGTCTGCGAGGAAATATGGAGTGGCTCACCTTGTCTTCTTTTTTGTGTCTAACAACTACAGAATAAACAACTCTCAGATTTCGGCATAAGAACATTATGAAAATATTGTTTACCTCAGCTTCCAGCTTGTGTGACAAGAACACACTGATCTCCAAATACAAGATCAGTAATTACAGCAGGTCTCATCCCACAAGGGCTGGCAACCGATATCCAATCACAAAATAAACAATCACTAAAGCTCATCTAGCGGAGTCCATGGGAATCATCAGTATTGTTACGGGTGTGTCTTTGACCAGTGAGACTGCTCAGCTGAAGGCTGCTGTGTAATTCATATTAAACACGCACTCGCATCACACACACACACACACACACACACACACACACACATTAACTCATAGATGTACACACAGAAGAGCTGCAGGGCAACGGAGCCAAACCAAACATCAACAGATATCAAATGAAAGTTTATAAAAAAAATAAGCTTTACCAGAGATTTAAAAAAATGTAGATTTAATGCCTTCAGGCGGTAAGTTTGAAAACAGATTATGTGCAGCAGACTGTCCAGGTTTTAGTCATGAAAATATTCATATAACTGAACTACTGTTATAAATCTGAAGCAAGGAGTATCTAAATGCTACCCAAGCTAATAATAATAATAATAATACAAAGTCAATGTGATGTATTCATATACATGTCTTTCAGAGGTTTTTCTTTTCTGTTCATAAAAATGACAATTTAACCTCCTGAGACCTGAACTTTGTTTGGTATGCATTTTTAATTTCTCCTAGCTATTTGGGATCAGTAGGACCTGAAAAGTATAAAAACTAAACATTGTCAATAGTAATAAAGTCCAAATATCCTTCAACGAGCTGATGTTAAATTTCCAGTGTCTTTAAATGAGTACTTATTAATTAACAGCGTCTTACCTTGTTTCTGTTGCTAAAATTGGTCAAATCTGTTGCCATATCAAACTACAAACATTATTTATCATAAATAAACAAGTTTTAAGCCGAAAATGTGATCAGGTTTTGGACCTTGTCCTCTTTTGTGTCAGGATAGTGTATTGTGCACTTACTACCACTAGATGGCACAAAAAGTGTCCACAAATGAGGACAACAGGTCTAAGTGAAGCAGAATGAAGCAGAAGGTCCAGTTCGCCCCAAAATGTGATGTCCTCATATGAGGACACAGGGCCTCGGGAAGATTTAAAGACTAACGACATGACAGCGCCCCACAAAGTGAAGTAAAAAAATCCCAATTACTCTCCTGAGGCTGGCTACTGTATAGGTCATGAACCCCGCTGCCTCCATGTTAGCAGATGGAACATTGGCCAAACTAAAAGAACAAAGTGCATGTCAAATTAATTTTTCTCAAAGATGGTTTCTGTTGTATGAACTAGTTTTTGCTTCGCAGATGTATGTTCAAGGGTTCATTTTTCTAAAACGTTTTGGTTTAAATTAGCTATTTGATGCTATGAAAAGGGGGCTGTGTGCCAATTGATTTCGCAGTCAGTGGCGCATCATGCAATTGGGTCAGGAACTCAATACAGTGCTGATGATGTTTTTCTGTAGGCTGACGAGGAAATTAGCGTCACCCTGGTTCCATCGTCAAAAAAAGCCTATGGGATTTTTCCATTGGATTATTATTGCAGAAAATAAGCTCTGTGGTAAATAATCATGTATACTTGCAAGTTTTGTTCAGCAAGATAATCTCCACAAATGAACACTACTTCTATGATATATGAAGCCTAAATGCAATCGCCAGAATTATAATGCTAATGTTAGGCTATAAACAAACTACTGTACACTAGTGTGCACCATCATAACGTCGCCACCAAAACAAGCTTAAAAAGACATGTTCGGCTTGATGAAGTTCTGTAGCCTCATTTAGCCACTTGTTAGCAACCGCATTTTTTAAAACACATTAAAGCTTCAAAATTCACGACTGGGGTATTTACTGACGGATTTTATATCGTGGAACAAAACCTGAAAGTCTCTTAAGCTTGTGTTAACCACAGACCTTATTTCAGGCATCTAACCAAAAACCTACTCATGAAACCCACTGACTTTGTGAGGGAACCATGAGTGCTAAATTGCTAACTCATTTTCGGGTTTTAGGACTCATTCCTTCCCGATCGCTGTTGCGTAGACTCTGGCTCCAAAAGTGCAAGATGGCAGTGCCCGTATCCAGGATATTTTGGCTTCATTTATTTTGTACTGTTGGACGAAATG
Source organism: Epinephelus moara (assembly GCF_006386435.1). Taxonomy (NCBI): domain Eukaryota; kingdom Metazoa; phylum Chordata; class Actinopteri; order Perciformes; family Serranidae; genus Epinephelus; species Epinephelus moara. The sequence goes on from NC_065517.1 coordinate 19,831,452, forward strand.
TACACACATCGCCCATCTTTATATACAGTTTATGGTTCATGCATTTTATCTGTACAAACGTATGATTTTTATCTTTGTTGTGTCAGTGGAAAGCAAACGTTCCAACTGAACATAATAGAGATACTGACAAATAAAAAATTAAAAACTCCTTTGATTCTTTTATGCAGTCAAGTTCTTTGTGTTGGGTGGAAAAATAAGTGAAAGAAAATGCAAAAACAGAAACCTCCTCATCCATGGAAACAAAAATTAAAAATGATTGTTAGCACCTTTGAGCAAGGACAAGGACACACACATGTATGAACTGTCAGGTGATTTCAAGATTTTCATTTTTGCTTTTCAGCCTCTTTTGTTTGATTAATAATGCAAGGAAGTTCGAGATGCTGCGAAATATATTAACCTGAGAATGCTGCGGCGAGTCAGGAGCCACTGAAACCAAATAAAACAGGTCTAAGCTGAAATAAAGCTCCACGGACTATAAAGAGAATTGAGATGAAAGAGACAAGAGAGTGAAGAGAGGAGGGAGGCTGGTGGAGAAAGAATAGAGGAGAGGAGGGAGGAAGAGAAGGGGGTAAAGGTCTTCACATAGAAAAGAGAATTTAATTTAGAGAGGAGGGAAAAGAAAGGACAGAGAGAGGGAAAGAGTCAAGAGCAGCCAGCCATTATTACCACTGACCCTCCTTGGTACTCAACAGAACTGGTTTATTAGCTTGTGTGTGTGTGTGTGTGTGTGTGTGTGTGTGTGTGTGTGTGTGTGTGTGGTGCTACAAGTACATCCCTCTAGTCAAGTGGAGGATCTTACTGCCAGCAATCGAAATTCTTGATAGGAGAGTGTGTGTTTGTACTTATTTACAGGATTAATTCACACTTTCAGGTTTTTAAATTCTATGATAACGCATACTGTCAGCATGTGTGTGTGTGTGTGTGTGTGTGTGTGTAGTAACTTGGGCTTGAAGAGGAAGTGAAGGTATTTTTAGCCAAGAGTCCAGCATGTTTGAAGGAGATATATTTGGGGGGGTCAGACACCTGGTCAAAGCCTTCAGAGTGTCCAGGAAGCGTACGGCGAGCACAACTGGTGGAGGGCTACGGAGGGAAAGAGAGGGGCCGGGATCCTAAAAGTGGTGTTCTTTTATTTTTAGTGTTATAAATGGGGAGTCGGCGTCAGGGGAAGACAGGCTCTGCTCCTCCCTCAGACATTTTTTTCCCCATAACTTTCAAAGCATTTTGAGATCAACTTGTTCTCTCTGAGTACTACTGTATGTTATTTCCTGAAATTGGGGCAGGTTGTTTTTAGGAAGTAAAATGGGACTTTCATATAAATAGACATCTTGAAGTTATTTTGTAATTTACTTTTAAATGTATATCTGTTACGGCAGGGGATTAAGATCAAATTAGGTCTTGTTTTTGTTTCAGTATGACTTAGTTCTAATAGTCAACCTTGCAGTCACTTGGGGCTGCCGAAGCACAAAGTTCCATCGTGCAGTTTTAAATCACCTCAATACATTTAAAGAACAAATGTGACGTGCTGCACTCAGTCAGTGAGTGGAGCCATGGAAGTATCACTACACCTCTCATAAAGCAGCCATTTCAGCACCTCTCTCTCTCTCTCTCTCTTATACAATTACCACCCACTTTATTAGGTACACCTTGCTAGTACCAGGTGGGACCCCTTTTGCCTTCAGAACTGCCTTAATTCTTTGTCCAAGGTGCTGGAAACATTCCTCAGAGATTTTGGTCCATATTGACATGATAGCATCACACAGCTGCTCACAGCTGCTGCAGATTTGTCGGCTGCACATCCATGATGTGAATCTCCCGTTCCACCACATCCCAATGGTGCTCTATTGGATAGAGGGCCTGTCCCAATATCCACACTTCCTCTAGAAATACCCACTTGCACTTGGTTGTGCGCGTTCACGTTTAGGCTAGTGGTGTCCCAAAACAGAATTGAGGTAGTGGAAGTGGTTTCCAACACTTAAAACCTCTCTAGACAACCCAAACAACAGATGGTTGGACTAGCATAAACTCATCAGCAACTCGGTTGAACACAGCGTCAAAATATTTAAACGAATCGACTTACCCGAACAAAATAGATCAGAACGAGAAGACGTCGTAGGCGCCTCCTGTTTTCAGCATTTCTTCTCCATTGATTCATCAGACAGAGAAGAATAAACATAGCACATGCCACAACACAAGCGCTGGAGCTGGCATTTTCAAACCTTAATGATAACCGGTATCTTGAGTTGCTACTACGCTCAACGTATGCCTGCATGTCGGCCACGTCGATTTGCATGAAGTGATGTCTCATTTCTTAGGGAAAGATCTCTACCCTAATATTTCTCACTTCCTTCATCAAGGGTTATCTCACAAACGAGGGCACTCAATACCAAGTGGAAGATTTTATCTCACAAACGAGGGCACTCAATACCAAGTGGAAGATTTAAGGGGTAGAAATG
>NC_065517.1:19833998-19857867 GCF_006386435.1 Epinephelus moara
CATGCTCAGTTAGTTGGTACTAAGGGGCCCAAAGTGTGCCAAGAATCCCCCACACCATTACACCACCACCACCAGCCTGAACTGTTGATACAAGGCAGGATGGATCCATGCTTTCATGTTGTTTACACCAAATTCTGACCCTACCATCTGAATGTCGCAGCGGAAATCCAAAGTCATCAGATCAAGCAAGCTTGTGGTGCTCAATGTGCCAAAAGTCCATATGAAAAACTCTTTCCAGAAATCATGACCTAATTGCTCAAGATAATCCACAGACCTTGTTGTGAGCAGTTTCACGTAGGAACTATTTTTTTATACTGAGCTACACCTGCCTGTATCACCAGGCAGAACGAAATGTGCATCTACTGCTAGCTCACCTAGCACCACTGAGCTAGCTAACATTACAGCTCAGCTGAGAATGACACCATTAATGTTTACATCTCGCACTATTGCGAGCATGAGTCTCTCATCTAGCAATAGATGCATGCTTCCATTAGTGCAGTGATAGGTTTGGTGGGCGTAGTTTGATAGAAAGAAAATAGTTCCTACATGTATGCTCACAACAAGGTCTGTGGATTATCTTTAGAAACAGGGTCATGACTTCTGGAAAGAGACATTACTGTTGAGGTTTTCAAATATATTTTTTTGGCGCTGTGAGCTCCCATTATACTGAAGAGCAGGCAGACGTCTCTACGTCTGATATCTCCAACACTCCTTGAACTTTCCCTTTAGATTTCAAATCAGGGCTCCAGGAGATTTCTTATATTAATGTAGAATTATTATTGATATTATTCTTTAGATTTCTAATTGTATGCACCATCTTTAAAATGCTTAAATCAAATTCCAAAAATGTTCATTATGAAACATTTAATTAACTCCTGTACACCCTTTATTTGTTTCTGTCTCTTTGCATCATACTGTACATGTTTAAAAGAGACACAGACAAACAGGAGGGGTCACAGTAAATGTGGCCTTCAGATTTTCAGTCTTTTATTTCCCCCTTGCCAGATGAATAGTATCAATTTTCTCATGCAAAAGCACCGAGATACATTTCTAAAACTTTCAAAAGTACTTCCAATTTCATGATTTCAACACTCAATTTTGTCACTTTAATCAAATGAGCCAAAGGTGTTTTGTAAACTAGGTGCTTTTTTAAAAAGAATGTCCTTCCTTTGTTTGAGTAACATTCTTTGTACTTTAGCCATTCATTCATTTTCTGTAACCCCTTATCCCGTGAGGGGTCAAGGCAGGGCTGGAGTCTATCCCAGCTAACATTGGACAAGAGGTGGAGTACACCCTGGACAGGTCGCCAGACTATCACAGGACTGACACTAAGGACAGACAATTAAGGGTCTGTCCCAATACTCACACTTCCCCTCATAATTGGCCCTAGCCCTTGTTTTTGCATGTTCCCGTGAAGGGCTAGGGTGTCCCAAACTTTAGGGAAGCGCTTCTCAGCCCTTAAAATCCCCACTTAATTTGAAGGGCCGTGCGATGCACACTTACGAACCCAGGGGAAGATTGAATTTCCCAGGATGCATTGCGAAACTATCCAGCCAGGCGAGTTTTCCAGGAAGATAGCAGGAGAAGAAGACGGCGAAGGCGTCTTCTATTTGCTGCGTTTCTTCTCTGTTGATCTGTTAAAACGAAGAAGGATGAAGACAGCCAACGAAATAGGCAATACAACCACCGGAGCCGGCATTTTTGGAAATGAGTGCAAGAAGCCTACGTCGACGATACGCGCGACGTAGGTGAACATGTCTGTTACGCTAATTTGCATGAAGTGGCGTCCCAATTCATAGGTAAAATTCCCTACCCCTAGGGCTAGGCGATAAATCGTTTTTAACGTTTAATTCGAATTTGTAGTTTAGGTCAATTTGTTTGTTTGTTTGTTTTAATGAAAATCGAGTTTCTCTTTAACATCCGCCACCAACACTCCCCGCTGGGCTCCCGTAGTTCAGAGTGGGCTCACCCCTCCCCCCGCGCGCTTGATACACAAACATCATGGCAGCGGGCGGGGAAGAACTCGTTCCCAAGAAAGGGAACAAGTTCGGTTTTGTGCAGGGTTGCAGTCACAATGTATCTTGCAAGAGATATGGTGCCCATATTTACCGTGGAAAAGCCAGGGTTTATTCACATGCTGGAAGTTTTGGAGCCCAGGTACGTGCTACCAGGCTGCAAATATTTTTCTGAAAATTGATTTTAAGTAGAGGGGGAAAATCGATTTAAATTGTGAATCGGATTTGTTGTGAAAAATTCGGAGATTTTTTTTAGGCCATATCGCCCAGCCCTACCTACCCCTCAACACTACCCCTTCGTCGTTTTGGGGAATCTATCTGGCGAGCGCACTTGAAACCAAGGGGTAAGGTTAAGGGAAGAGGATTGGGATTGGCCCTTAGAGTCACCAATTAACCTGCATGTCTTTGGACTGTGTGAGGAAGCTGGAGTACCCAGAGAAAACCCATGTTGACACGAGGAGAACATGTAAACTCCGCACAGAAGGGCTCCCCCACCCTGGGTTTGAACTAGGAACTCTCTTCTTGTGAGGCGACAATGCCGACCACTGCACCACCATGCCACCAAGAGTAGAACTATGCACCTCAGCACTCATGTGACAAACCATTTCACTGGACTATGGTCTACTCTTTATGATCATTAAAATTCAAATGGCATACTGCACTCCAAAGTTGGCATAATCATGGCCATCACCACTGCTTCCTGCTCCCTTCTTGATATAAAATGATGTTCAGCACACAGTATTTACAGCTACATGGTGCAGAGCCACTAAAACTGTAAATGATATGTAAAACCTGAGATACCTTTGACCACCAATAACAGCAAACCCTAGATAGCACTAAAGAGCAGCTTACAGCTCAAAGTGTTTTAGTGGACTTATTTGTAAGGCAGTTGCATTAAACAGCTTTCAGCTAAATTCTAAATGGCCGTTTATGGACGGGAAATTGAAAAGCAGAATCACTTAGCAGCCAGAGGATAGTCTATTAGCATAGGGGGAATAGAGTAGCTTATTTTGTTAAAGCCCATAATACAGACAAATTGGCACATTACAATTAATTACCACTAACAACAACAAAAGCACTGTAGATAATGAAGTGTAATGGCAGGTAGTGCATTGCAGGTATCAATTAGACTAATAGAACAAGAAGGAACCAAGTGCTGATTACCTCTCTAATACTGCCATTAGTAATAAAATATTATTATACATTATGGCAGCTCCTATGTGCTCTGAGTCGACCCAGCATCCAACAGGCTCTCTTTCTTTCTGGTTTTTGTTTACCAGCTGTCCTCTCCCACTGACTGGAGGCACCATATGGCATCAGAGCAGCACACACGCACGACCACAGGAGCGTACATACACAGATGCATCCTATATATTCAAAGACATATACATATTTACATGCACACACTCACACACAAAGACATACATACACATTTGGCACTCAATCTCTTCAAAGCAAACACTACGATCTCAATTTAGAAAAAGTTGCTCTGATGACGCCCTCTGATCATTATTGGAGCTTTATCCCATTTAGCACATCCTCACTAACAGACACAGGAAGATTTCAGAAGGAAAGTCAGAGCAGTCAATTTGTACTGGTTAGACCTTTTGTCCACACTGGACCAGATGCAGATGCCTCTCTGTGACACACAACTTAAAAAATTTGAATGACAATGAGTCGGTTTGTTATTTCCAGTGGCAAATTAGGTTTATAAAAAGACCAAAAGGCAGACGGAGAGATTCTGCCGTGGACAGCACGGCGAGGTATGTAGACTATGCATGGCAGCTAGCTGAGGTCCCTGTGGGCCATGTGTCCACCAGCAGCTCTCATTTAACTGGCTACACAGCAAAGGCCTGGATAAAATGCGACCTATCTGAAGCACAATATTTTATCCTTGAGATTAAAATTGCTCTCATAATTATCAGTGTAGATACAACAGAATAGAAAGTTTTGACCAGCTCATTAAAGCATTTTCATTTGCTATTCTTGCTATGAAAAACAGACACCTTCCACAGGGGCTGAGGCACAATCTACAGAAATTTACACATCAGTAAGAGAAAATTTAAGGAGTTTTGTCACAACACTATAATTTCTAACTTTGATACAACACCAATATTGGGCACCATTTTTGATACCACGGGGAATAGCTGGTATTGAGGCAAGGTTATAACATGATGATGACTTTTGGCTCATTTGTAATCAGCCATTCAGAGCCAATCGAGGACTTTCACCTACGCCCAGGTGGGTCCTGCCTACAATAGTGAACTCTTTACTGGTTGTATTTGAGACCTTTCTGACAAACTGAACTATTTTTACTGGGTGAAAAAAATGCACTAGACTAGTCAACTATTTTTTGGGAGCAGTCAGTGACTACCAAAGTGCAGCAGTCGTGAATGCTCTATTCTCTAATAAGGCACCCTTTGTACAGTACTTAATATTGCAATTAAAGGCTTTACTAAAGGTGTATAGGTTTGTTTTAAGTCATAAATGAGAACAACTTGAGCAACAATGAGTTGCTGCGTAAAAAAAAAATCTATTTGACTGGCTGGACTACTTCAGTCTGTCCAGAAAATCATGATCTTGCAATCGCAATAATTAACGCAAATTCAAATGACTGGAAGTCGTCGCGCATACGACGTCATCTGAAACGTCATCAGACGCTTCATCGAGTCGCGCTAATGGTATTGCAGTATGGAGAAACGCTCTGTATTGACATACGTTTTTAAGAAATTTTAAATGCACACAATATGTGTTGAATTTATTAAAATGTTATGTTTACAGAAGATCTAGCTTACATGTTGTTTTACAGTCACGTTGTCTGGTTTGAGAGCCACAATATTCACTCAGGATTTTTTGCAACATTATTTGAGTCCATGTTTTGAAACTAATTAAGTAAAACCAAAGAAGACAAATATAAAAAACATTTACAGCTTTTTTTGTAATATTCAGTATGATTATTATAGCAAGTGATTACATGACTTATTTTTTTGAAGGTAGTAGTTAAAAAAAAAATCACCTTTTTTTTCCTCCTTTTGTCATTAGCTGCAATGTGCCGCAAAAAAACACATAAAATCGCAATTGCATTTTTTGACAAAATTGGCCGCAAACTCAAGGGTTTTTTGCCGCGAGATCCTGGAGAGACTGCTACTTGGCCACTTACTAAGACCACAATCCATTTATCAACAACTAGGGGTGTAAATCACCAGTTCCATCACGATACGATATTATATCGAGTCTTTGGAAAACGATACAATATATGCCGATATTATGAAGTCTGCCATGACACGATTGCGATTCAATGTGATTCAGGGACCTGTGATCGATATGAGATGATATTATCTGCCCATATAACACAATCAGTAACAAAAGAAGCTGCCATCCCTTTCTTTTTTGCTTTTGGCCATTAAAGATAAAAACAACACATAAATAAGTAACTAACTGCTTAAGTGCAGTAAAGATCAATTTATACTGACTTCACTTACACATAAAACAGCACATATCAAAATCTAGCTAAGTAATAACAGACAAGGTTCACAGACAAAACAGCTTTGTTGCTTGTCACACATTATTAGCTTCAGCATGTTTCCATTGCAAAAATTAGCCTAGCAGGTAGCGGACTTTCTCCTCTACTTATAGCTTAACAAATTACCTGTGACGTTATATTTTTTCTTACTCACTGTTGGTTTAAGTCACTGCGTCTCTCGACAGAGAAGCTTGGTTGAATATCAGCCTGCATGCACGTTTTTTTCAGCCTGACATTGTTGAAACAGAGCAGCTAATGTTGCTGTGGTGAGAACACATACATTGTGTTTTATCTCCTAACAGCATTGTTTACATACAGCATGTGCTCTGTCTGTTGACCCCATTTTTCTCCCATATACAACATATTTCCACACTGATTTATGTTGATTTATTCCCAAATCATCCTCATCGTCTTTTTCTTGGCTGCTTGCCATCTGCCTGCTGCTGTTTGACAGTGACACAGACTTTTAAAATTACAGCGTATCCTGAAGATAACGATATAGGCCGGTGTTTTCACTTTGCATTGATGATACTGGATCGCTGATCATTGATATACTCGATATACATCGATGCACTGATGCAGATCGTTGGATCGTAACACCCCTATCAAGAACTTGCTAACATTTATAACTTCAGACTTGATGGCTTACTACAAAGTGAGAAAACCGTGAGTATTTATGAATGGATTACCAACATTTATAACTGCATTATTACCAAACAGAAACCATAAACACCTGCCAAACCTAGCAACAAAAACATTTTAATAATGATTTATATTTCAGCAATAAAGCATACGTTAATGATTTATCAATGGTTGATAAAACCATGAATTACAATTTATCCATTTTTATACAGGATGACTTCCTGCAAAGCAGTACATATTCTGTCTTTGGCATACAAGTATACAATAAGTATACAATATGTGAAATTATGTTTTTGTGTCCTGTTGCAATCTTTCTGACAAACATTGAACACAAGTCTGCAGAAACACACATAACATGACAAAACATCTCTCTTTGGAATGGAAAAGATACTGTGCAAGGTCACTTACTCATCGATGCATTAAATCACAAATAAAACATTTCAAGCAATTTGACCTCCCTGCACACCTCAGCTCACACATGCTTATTTCAATAATACACTGTCAACAACATTCAGTTGACATTCAATGTTCAGTCAACCAACACTGCCATCCAACAACACTGAGCACAAGGACTTGTCTGAAGTTGCACAAGGCGAACTTTTCAGAGCTAAAAGCTTTCACTTGATCGCAACATTTTGTGCAGTAATTACTTTTCAATATGAAGAAAAAAAACTAAATATACTGAGTACTAACTCATAAATTCAGCTGTGGGCGGTTTCAGTTCAATATAAAACAGTGAAAATGTATTTCAGTGAGCCAGCGTGGTGAAAAAAAAAAAAAAAGCCCATATTTACTCAGTCTGCGTCACCACATGACAGTATAGCCTGAAGTTTTAACAAGACTAGCATCCAGAGAGACTTCTCATTAGTCCTGGGCTGGTAAAGAAGCTCACAGCTAATGGAACAAAAATGTCACTCAGCTAATAAGTGTGCTGTGGACAGACAGGTAGATGGACAATGAGACATAGAGCACTCATAAAAACGCTTAATGAGGAGCAGTGTCTGGTTTCATCTGGGAATGGCTGACTATAGACCTCATTTATTTTCCAAATAGTCAGTTTTAGGAATGACAACAGCATTGGCTTTAAAGGGGCAGTTCACCCCAAAATAAAAAAATTGCATTTTTTCCTCTAACCTGTAGAGCTATATAGATTTGGTGCAAGTTGCTGGATATTGGCCGTAGAGATGTCTGCATTCTCTCCAATATAATGGAACTAGATGGCACTCGGCTCGTGGTGCTCAAAGTGCCAGAAAAATACATTTGAAAAACTCACCAGCAATGTCTCTTTCCAGATATCATGACCCGATTACTCAAGATAATCCACAGACCTTGTTGTGAGCAGTTTCATGAAGGAGCTATTATCTCTCTACCGAACTACACCTGCCAACCGTATCAAAGCACAGATGGAAGCGTGCATCTACTGCTAGCTCATGTAGCACCACTTTGCGAGCTAATGTTACAGCTCAGCAGAAGAGGATGCCATTAATGTTCACATCTCCTGCTGTCGTGAGCATGAACCTCTCGTCCATGAGTAGATGCACGCTTCCTTCTGTGATGTGATACAGTTGGCGGGTGTAGTTCGGTTGAAAGAAAATAGGTCCAACAGGAAACTGCTCACAACAAAGTCTGTGGATTATCTTAAGTAATGGAGAGAAATGTAGCTGATGAGTTTTTCACTCGGCAACTCACACCCAAACAATCTAGACTAATAAATAGCACTACAGGTAAAAGTAAAAATACGTATTTTTGATTTTGGGGAGAACTGTCCCTTTAAATTTAAGATTAACGCCATATCCACATTTGAAGTTGTGCACTTAGTTCTGTTCAGATGCTGCAATCAGGTCATCAAACACACTTCATACTTAATGGGCCAAAGTGTTATTTATATACTGGTAAACTCTCAAAACAGATTTGAACTCACAGGATTTATGAATGTGCATTTCTAGGTTTTGATATGAAATGATGAACTGATTTCCAGCTCTGTTCAGCAACAATGAACTTGGTTGCACTTCCATATCAAGCTTGTAGCCAGTAAATTCAACAGTTTAAGCACAATTCTGTTTTGATCTGTGAATAACTTCTATGGTTGAGTGTGTGTTTTGTGTGTGTCTTACCTGTCACATCGTGGTCCCGTGTATCCAGGCTGGCACTGGTCACACAACAGCTCCCCTTGTCCACTCAGGTGGCAGGTGGGGCTGAAACTATCGTAGTTGCCAAGAGTATGTTGTTGTTGTTGTTTTTGTTGAAGTTGTTGATGGATTCGGTAGCGTTGTCCCAGCATGGAGAGAGGGAGGAGGAAGAGGAGGAAGAGGAGAGGACAGAGGCGAGTTAAGGCCATTGTATGTCTCCTCAAATACACTCACGCACACACACCTGTGTCCCTACTTTCACCTTCCAGTCTTCACATTCACACTCTGTAAGACACATACACTTAATTTTCTCCCTCTCACCCACACATCTGTACTTCCACACACCCCTGAATTTTGAAAACACTCTTCCTCTCCTCTACAAACTGTAACCTAAGTGAACTGAGAGAGAGAGAGACGGAGTGAAACGACGCTCTGTCACCCTCCCACTTCCATAAACTATAGATAGTTCTGCTGGCTCGGGTTCCAGGCCCCAGACTGACTCACTGGCTGACTGACTGGCTCGCGAGCTGCAAGCTGGCTCGCTGAGTTACAAATAAACTTGTTAGGCCAGAGCATGTGAACAACAAAAAAACTGCTGTTGTTGTGCTCTTTCTCAATGTTTTTTAGGGTTAGGGAAATTATCATAAAACTTCAATTAATAGCCCGGGCTATTATTCGCTTGAATCACTGAAATCAACAGGCCTATATTTGGGACAGGCCTTTAATTCCATCACACAAAACTGTTGCTCAGCAAAGATTCATTCATTCGATCTGGTTTTGACAGACAGCAGCGCAAAACAGAAAGAGAGTTACAGCACTCGAGGATTAAGGCACCTAGCATAACGACACAACACCACTGTCAAAACAATGCTCACAACTTGGATTAATTTTTATGAAAAACCCTTTTGATTCTTTCGATCCGTGGACCCTTACGGACTAAAGGAATATGAATAACCAACAAGGTAGTTGAGGAATGAACACATAATTTGAGGTAGCCAACAACCCAGTTTTATACATCCAAATAACTTCTATAAGAAAAAAAAATGAGCTGCTTGGCAACCAGACCAGGCCTCTAGTTGAGACAGGCCTTTATTTGTCAAAATGTGTAGCCACACCAGGCTAGTGAAAGGGACTGGGCGTTTAATTGAAGTTTTAGAGTATGTGACTGAAGATAATGTGTAGAGTAAAATAAAAAAGTTGTCCCAAAACAATTATTCATGCATTCATTTACTTTGATGTGATGAGAAAACATTTTAGCTGCAAAAAAAAAAAAAAAAATGTCTGTACTACGCTATACCAAGAGGCAACCTCCAGGATTGAAAAATTAAGCCACTTTGCAGTATAAACATGTTTACAGCCTGGTACAAAAAAACAGGTTTGATTTCTGTCGCTAATTTCAACATTAATGACGACTATAAGGGGGTTCATTTTTACATATCTCACTCATTTACATTTTATTTAGGCTTAAAGTTACTAATTTGGCGTTACTACATAATAAAGGGCGTGGCTGCTTTGAGAGACAGACTGTCTGTAAGGTGTAACCTAGGGCTGTCAGTAAGATCCGCCCCTAACTCTTCCACAGCTCCACCCTCGCATCAAAATATGGTCATTCCAGGTCATTTGTGGCTCCTAAATCTAAGATGGCTACAGCAAAAATGCCAAAACGGGAGTCCACAAACCGATGGGTGATGTCATGGTGGCTACTTCTATTGAGTTTATACAGTCTATGCACTACATGTTATTTATCTGGGGGCTCAGAGGTAGAGCAGGTTTTCCACCAAATGGAGGATCCCTGGCTCCTCCAGCCCAAGTTGAAGTATCCTTGGGCAAGACACTGAACCCCAGATTGCTCCAGATGGCTGTTCCATCAGTGTGTGAGTGCGTGTGAATGGTGACTTTGTAGCAGGTTGCATCATGTATGGTAGCCTCGGCTACCAGTGTGTGAATGTGTGTGAGAATGTGAATGTGACATCTAGTGTTAAAGCACTTTGAATGGTCGAAAGACTATAAAGGTGCTATATAAGTGCAGTCAATCAACATTTTACCATATATATGACACATATAGAACCTTGTTAACTCATATTACAGATTACATCCTGTTCCTGTAGGAGAGGGTGATGAAAGGGTGGATGAAATCTACTATCATTGTACGTGCAGCAATAACTTTACTGATGAAGTAACCTGACCACAATAAAAATCCAAATATCACCAATTTCCGATTTCACCATTAATCACATTATGGTTAAAACGCCCTACAAGTGCTATTGAGAAAACAGGTAACTGAGCTGAGCTTAACGTATAGCTACATTGAAGAAAGAGGAAATTTGAGGTACTACAGCTCATCAAAAAGTTGATGTATAAGTTAAAACATTGTTCCAGCAACACAATCACAGCCTACAAAATTGTAAGTGCATTGACTGAGACACAACCAGAAAACACTTGGAGGTTGCCTCTGCCGAGACAGCATTATCATCCAAATGAGTTGGCCTAATAATAGAACAAATTTACATGTGATCCAGATCTACATCAAAAGACAAATAATAATAGACAATAATGCAGATGTTAAACATAAATCCTCAGAGTGTTGGGGCTTTTTATGTGGGTTAATTGTGCGAATTTTAAGAGACTCAGAGTCAAACCACAAAATGACTGTTGTGCTACTGTGGCACCATTTATACCTGCTTCTCCTCCGCATTCTCTTAAAGCATCTTCGAAAAGTAATCACATGTGACCAATGGACTGTTGTTCGTATACCTCTGGAGAAGATGTCAGCATGTGTTTATCTGTGATTTTGTCTGACGAGTTTGCTAAGAATCTCATGGATGAAGAATGTTGAAGTTGAACAACCATGATTTTGGATTGTGAAGCAGGCACAGCATGATATAGCATTTTAAATAACTCCTGACTTGTGGCAAGTTTGAGTTTCTACTGCGTTAAGTTTTCTAGCCGCGGTTGTGTTGATTCTGCCGATGGTGATGACATTTCCACCCACAGGGATGATGTTTCTCCACTTATATGGATGCTTTTACCTGCGGTGATGATATTTCAATTCATGTCTTTACAATTATATTCCTACCCACTCAGGAATTTGGCTACCTGTTGGGAATATGAAAAAGATAAATTAAAAAATCTATAATTTTTTTGGTCACCCAAGTATGTTGTGTCACCGTTCCAGGTAAGATTGGGAAAATAGCTGGTGACACTAGCTTTTAAAAAATAAAAATAAAGAGGAGGTAAATGATTAGGGCTTTAATGAGTAGATGATTAACCAAGGATCTCTTACATATGTAGATTTAGATCTACCTGACAGACAAATAAAAAAGACTAAAGACCCCCTTGGCAGCGAGGTAATTAAGCCTGGGTGTAAATAACGAGGACCAGCACACCAGGACGAAACTGATGTCCACTAGTCCGCTGTAAATCGTCACCCTGCTTCTTCCCGTGCTCAGGTTAATATCACTTTATCAGATGTTCATAAGAGCTCAAACGTTACCGCTAACTGGAACAGTCGAACTGTCTGGGCCAGCTATTTGAGTGATTGGCTTCAGTGAACATAACGGACTGGATGGCTATTTTGAGGGTCTGAAAGGCTCGGCACCTTCAAGCTATTATTACTGCAGGGGTTTATGGGGAGGTAGGGAAGGGGAGAGGTGAGAGACAGAGAGAGTTGTAGCTTTCTTTAGCTCCGAGAGTTTTCAACATGACATGTTGAGACTGCATGAGGATTCTCAGCTGCTGCTGCCTGTGTGTGTGTGTGTGTGTGTGTGTGTGTGTGTGTGCCCATGCCATTGACATCTGTGCCCCAAACACACAGCATCTCTCTCTGGTCATTTGGAGAAACTGCAGATGTAACCAATGATCATAATATGGTTCCTACTTGGTGACAAATCTTCAACAGTTGGTTTTAGTCGAACATCCCATTGCTATAGCAACCCCTACTGGCACAGTTCCATATCAGTTACATAAAAGAGGCGTTTACATGGACAAGAATACCCCGTTTATGATCAGGTGTTTGGAGTATCCCGTTTATGTGTCTGAGCATGTAAACACCTTATCCTGTTTACGATAAACCCACATATGCTACCTGGAGTACTCCAAAAATAACAGACACTGCACAATAGCAGAGGCAGCTTCAGCCAAGTGACGAAACAGAAACAGAAACAATGGCAACAGACAGAGAGTTTTGTCTTTCGGGGTCATATCTTCATCCACTGCTCCCCTGCAAGGTTAATATAGTTAACTAAAACTAAACTAAAAACTAATACTAGGTGTGAAAAAACACTTTAGTTAGTCAGTCTTCGTCAATTTGGTCAATGCAACGAGCATGAGGAGGCATCGGTGTATATGTTTACTGAAACTGGGAAGACGACTGTGAGTCAACTGCCCCCCTGGGGCGTGACAAATCATTTCATTCACGATATTACCAGTATATTGTTACCAACGGCAACAACAAGCATGGCTGAAAGCAAAATTATTGCTGACTCTGCAGTGGTTCTAAAAAGAGGAGCAGCTTCAGTAGTGTGGAATAAACTGTGGCATCCTGAATGTTTAAACAGCCCCGGACTTCTCAGACTGTTTTAGTGAGTTACTGCTCAGAGGAAACTCATTCAGCGGCTCCTCCGGCAGCAGCACATCGTCTCTCCCTCTCCTCCCTCGCTGTGCGAACATGGGAGTCTGTGTCGTCAAGTGATTTTGTCATAAACCTTTGGTAATGTAAACCTACGTAACGCTCGCACATATATGTGAATGTGCGATAGTTGTGGTACCATAACAGCCTGTCACAGGTTACAGCGTGATGATTAGAGGAGAAATGGCAGAGCATAAAGGTCCAGGTGGAAAAAACAACTCAGTCATTTAGGAATTTGCTGATAAAGAAGGAAATCACCTGTTGATTTATATATATATAGATTCTAGGATACATGATTTGTATTTGGGAGCTGTTAAAATGTGTAATTTGTGGTAGATTTTATTTTGTTGAACTATTAATATTGTATACAGAATCTGAATCTCACTCTGACTTACTGCTGTTGTTTACAAACTAAAGAAATGAGAGACAGGTGCCTGCACAAATAGACCACAGTAATCAGAAGCTGGGTCACTAGTTTTATTCATGTATATGAGGAATATGAATAATCTGATTTCTCTTTGCTCATTTTAACGTCATTTCCTGAATGTGATCATAAGCAGGTAAGAGAAAAAAAAAAAGAAGGATTTTTGGGGTGAACTGTCCCTTTAAGTACATTTTTAGCAGAGACAGTGTGAGTTGTTTTCTGTACAAGAGGAGTGGTATGGTAAAAGATTTTAAATACCTAAATGACTCGTGGGAGGTTTAACTTTGCTATTGTTTTAAGTTTCCCAGCCACAGTCATGTTGATTCTGCCCACTGTGACGATGTTTCTACCAGCAGGGATGATGTTTCTCCACTTATATTAATGCGTCTACCTGCAGTGATGATATTTCCATTCGTGTCATTAAAATTATATTCCTCGCCACAGTGATGAGGCCTCTGTTTATGGCAATATCCTTTAAAGACAAAAAATAAGTAGTCCAAGCGTCAGGAGAGGAAAGGAAAGGAGAATGGAACATTACAAAGCGACGGGTCAGACAGAGAGAATAGGGGCCACGGTGCTGAGAGGTCAGCAGTGATAGATTGAAGCATTTGATTAAATCTTGTCGTTATGACACCATTAACCCCAGTGTCTCCACAACCTACTTGTTACTGGGAAGATTGAGCGGGCAGGCGCAGGGCTGACAGTCCGCGGGTGACCCACGGGTGGCGTTGCCATAGTAACCAGGTAGGCAGGTATCACAGTGGGGGCCTATGGTGTGGTGGGAGCAGTCCTGGGGAAAACAGATAAACTATTATTAGCAAACAAACGTCTGATTAGGTAACCCAGAGTGTCATGAGAAGATCTGATGCAGTTTGTGCAACAATGAAAATCTCAACAACTCATCATGTTAATATTGTCTTCAATCACATAATGAGACAACTTAATGTGTTTGTGGTCTTTTCAAATAATATTTTCTTTGGGCAATGCAGGGATGTTTGCTTTTTTATTACAACACAAATTATTTTAAAAAGACTGAAAAATATGAAAACAAATGTCTTGGAAATAAAATAAGTAAAAAAGTAAGTTAGTAAATAGATCTTTATCTACAACCTCAAGAAACTTGGGCTGTAAACAAAAACAGAATGATTTGCAAATCCTTTTGTAATAAAGTGGAATGACAAAGGAAAAATTGATGTACATGCTAACTAAAGTTTATTAAATACTGCGAAAAGCCTTTGTTTGAAATGCCTGCTTCAAGATGCTTACTGTGAAGACACTAATCTCCCAGTGTTTAGATGGGGTTTTGGCCCATTTTCCCACACAGACAGTCTTTAAATCTTGAAGAATTTGGGGCCCTAATTGTGAATCTTGAGAAAGAAATTTCACTTTCAAAACTTCAACAATCAGTATCCTCAGTTAGCAAATGCTTACTGTGTGTTGTTAAAGGAAAGGGTAATGTAACACAGTGGTTAAGATGGGCCAGTCCCAACTTTTTTGAAACGTGTTGCGAATTCAAAATGAGGTTCATACATTGTACACAGCACCCCAACTTGTTTAGGAATCGGGGTTGTATATAGCATTTTCAAACCTAGGTTACAAAGTGATTTACAAAAGGAAAAAGGTTAAAAGAACAAAGATAAGTGCAACAAAAACATTACAACAGGAGAAAATAATAGAGTAGTTTTTTGATGAATGATGAATTTCTGTTTTTTTTTTTGTTTGTTTTTTCTGCATCGCAAGAACTCGGAAGCTAAATCCACGTGTTGTACACAGTACAAGATAACCTTGCTCACCTTGCCTTGTCTGCTTTATGTCCATTATGTCTATTTTCAAGTGAAGCACTCCGTGCTTACACTGCCCTTATTGTAAAGCACTGTGCTGCATTTCTTGTATAAAAGGTGCTATATGAATAAAGTTTATTATTATTATTATTACCATTATTATTATTATTATTATTATTATTGCATCATCTCTAGTGTACATCTAATTACTACATCTAATTTTATAATTAAAAAAAATGATGAAGCTAATCAGCCCTGATTAGATTATCTGATCTGTTATCTACCCCACGACTCAAACAGCACAAACTGCTGCTTTGGAAAAAAAGAACTCATAAAAAGTTCTGTGCTGCGTTCACAGACCCACAAAACCTCCACCACTATCCCAGTTGTCAGCTATCACCACACATAGATTCAAATTCTGTGGAAAACACTGCAAAATACACAATAGACAAAGTTAAAGATTAATTTGACTGATGGTGTTTTGTTTTTGTTTTTTCAATTTTCAATAGATATCATGATATTATCTTTATTGTGAACTCTTTTGGCCACAATAATCAAGCAGTAAAATTCTGATATCACACCAGCCCTAGCACCAAGCATAGGATTCTAGTAAGGACCATCTAAGAAAAACATCCACAAAAACTCATTCATACCCACTGCCAAAAACATCTTAAATAAACAATGAACAATGGACAAAAATAACCCTGATGCACTATGTCACTTTACACATATCCACACCTTTTATCTTGTCTATTTTTACAGTTTTAATTTTATACTTGTTTTGAAGATCTATACACACTGTGTGTGCTTTCGGAATCTGTGTTGTGCAATTGTTTCCAATCAGTGTATTGTCTTGTTTTGTATGTGGAGCCACGTCGAAGAAGATTTTCTGTTACGACAGACAATAACGTTTTCTGAATCTGAATCTGAATCTGAAAAAGAAATAGAAAACCAAACAGCTGACAATACACCTGCTCTATTTTAGAGTAATTAGGGTCACACCTTGCTTCTAGAGGTTAAAGGCTAGAAAGGTAAAAGCAAATAGGCTCGAGGGTTACGGCACTGCAATAAGGAGAGCAGACACAAGGTGACACGTTTTTTTTAACAACAAAACTGTTGTTATTGAAAAAAGCTGTCACATCAAATCACTGTCAGGCAGAAAGCAGCAGGAGGAACAATCTCCAGGAGGTCAGCATTAATGATATGGTTCAAGATTAGCATCACATTTTGTTACCATAGTAACCAAGCACACAGGGTACATCCTCGACCAAACACTTAGTACAATAACGTCTCTCAGAACCTTTAAAAAATGTGAGTATTGGTGAGTATTGATTTTGATTGGCTGATAACTGGTTTACATGTCGATACATTCAGCTCACAGACGACTCATTCAGACTGCTGTGCTTTACAGCACTGCCTCCAACAGCAACACCACAAAATGTAAATTATTCCTTAATAACTAATTCCAGAGCTGCCTCAAAAACAAAGTTAATTAAAAACACTGTTTTTCAGCGTGACATTTCAGTGATCTGATGCAGAATAAAAATAGTAATTTAGTATTTAACATTTCACTTTAAGATCATTTTACCACTTACAGTAAAATTAAAATTGTGTTCCTCCACTGGGGAAATCAAGTTGTGTGATCTTTTTCCTGTCTGGGCCGACACGTCCCTGTTTTGATAAGTCCAGCCACAACAACAGTTGCAATACCGTGCTGCTACTGTGTGTGTGTGTGTGTGTGTGTGTGTGTGTGTGTGTGTATGTCAGTTATGTTCCAAATCATTTCCTTCTTAGATCAAATATCTCTTCACTGCTGAAACACACCCTGCCAGAAACACAGTCCTCGGGGAAGAAGTGTGTGTCCATCTGTCTGTCTGCCTGTCACTGTGTATGAACATGTATACAGGGAGTGTGCGCCCATATGTGTGAGTGTGTTTGTGGGTGTGTGTGTGTGTGTGTGTGTGTGTGTGTGTGTGTGAGAGATTGAGCCTGCTCATCTGTCCATCTTTGTCTCAGAGTGTGTGTGTTCTCCCTCTGACATATCCCAGCATCCTCCAGCATCTATAATGAAACATAACATGATAATACAAAACCCCGTGAGTGTATGTGAGTGTGTATCAGTGTGTGTGTGTGTGTGTGTGTGTGTGTGTGTGTGTGTGTGTGTATTTAGCTTGATGCTAACTGACAGCTTAAGCCTGAGGCCATGTGTAGACCGAGGAGTGACGATGTGCATGTGCAGCTGCACATGAGCAGGTTGGCATGTATATGTGTGTGTGTGTGTGTGTGTGTGAGACTGACCCCAGTACACTAAAATGTGTGCGCTGTGTATATGAATTATCTGTGCAGGAATTTCATTGTATAGTAATTTCACACTGAAGCCAGGCACATGTGTTTTAGCCTGCAGTTCCCCTGATGGCCACTAGATGGTGGTTCCAAAGAGGTTATAACCCCAAGAATCTGTCAGATTAATGACATGTTCTAAAACCGCAGAATAGTTCTGTGTTCTTATAATGATGACTCCCATGGTCCTTGCAAGTTGTGTGCAAAGTGTGTGCTACTTTTAATTAGCGTACGCCACGCAAATCCCCATAAACAGGCATGAGACTGTAGTAACTTCAGTAGTTCTGAAGTGGAGATGCTTCAGGAAGTGAACAGTAAACAAGCTGTCATATTTAGCAGTGTCAGTAACGAGATGCATAGGATGCTAAAAATACACATTAATCAACCGCCCGACTTGCAAACTATTATGGTACAGTAGCACAGTTGTCAGGACTGAGGACAGAGACGAGTGCTACACCACCCTCCATGGTGTGTGTGAGAATGTTCAGAGAGACACAGAGAGAGGGGGAGAGAAGGTGGAAGGTGGACTATTTCACCCAATGTTTCTGTAAGTTATTAATGAAGCTCAGCGAAAGTTCAATCAAGAAGACCTTCTCTGTGCTCACCCTTTCACATTTCTCTCCCTCCCACTCTCACTACTCCTAATCAGCTGACTATGGGTGTTCACTCCGCTTGTTATCCAATCACACTTTGCCACGATCTCTCAGCCAATCAGGATGCCCCTGCAAAATTTTAAATCTGCTCTCTCTTCTGCTGCTGTCAGCCATCATTTTAGGCAGAATCATCGCACCCTCCTCCACCCCGTTAACCTCCAGCCATCATATCCAGAGTCTTTCCTCTACTCATCCAGATCATTGGCACTTCTCCATCTTCCTCTCATCTCATCTTCACCACCTCTACCACCACCAGCGTCTGGGGGGGGGGGGGGGGGGGGGGTCCCTATCCAACTATGGAGTCATCACCCTCCTTGAATCAAACCATCTCTACAGGGTCTAATCGCCAAAGAATTTCAACATTCTTATTCATACGTTCACATGTTAATAAATATTCTTTTACCATTAAAAACGAGTCTCTGCTGATTGAAATAACTTACTCAGAACAGTGCTTTGCCACTTTTTTGTCCTGCCCACCTGAACTGCCAGTGATATTTTCTAGTGTGATCAATCACTAATTATTAGGTGGCATTGTTCCCATTAAAACAACTGATGTAAATCAAAGTGTTAAGAGTGTAGAGTTTTTTAAAGACCATATGATTTTGTTAAATGACGAAAAGTACTATTAAAAAAATGTTACAAATTCTACAAATATTATTCCTATAATAATAACCCTATAATATTATATAACTGTAGAATTGAAGAAAATGCAATAACCAATTATTCTGCACAAACATGTCAGCACATATGTGTGTACTTGAGAACAAATCCCGAATAAGAAAATATTGGTGAATGTCAAAATCTTTGTGGAAACTAAGTGGTTTAGTAAGTGGATTTTAAGAGTAAGTGGATTTTAAGAAGAAATTTCTCCTTAGGAACAGTTAATGAATGAGGCCCATTGTATTAAAGAGGTGCCCTCTAACTGAATACAACATCAATGTGTAATTTTTCTCCACATGAGGTCATGGTTTTAGTGATTCACTAATTCAGCTTGATTTGTGCTTTTGTGGCATCAAATGATACCAAATACATTATCATATCCACACCTGTTAGCACTCATTTTGTCACACTTGCATACCAGGCTATGAGTCATCTCACACTCAGCACTAGATGTTTTCAATAGTTTATGGGGTGAACTCTCAACTATAAATTGATCAGTACATCTGAGTAATCCTAGGCTCTGCACCAATTGATTTCACCTCTCCTAATGATTCATCTCAAGAAAAAAAAATCAATGCTGTGAACATGGGCGAGTTGACTGTCTAAAGCATAAATAAAAATGTCAGCTCATTTACTCACGACAGACAGGTCACTTGCTATTATACCTTAATGATGATGAATGGGGTGACAGCTGTGTGAGTAAAAAGAGAAATGACAGCGAATGATGTGTCGAGCACGATCACAATACAGGCAATAGTCTGCCTGAAACTATAAAGCTGTACCTTGACATATTCTGGATATTTTTCAAAATGTATTTTTTTTTCCATTTTGGCATTATCTTTTGACATTCTGTAACTATCAAAAGCAATACAGTCTTTTTTATGAAAGCTTTTACATTTGCTGCTCTCAACACTTGATGTCTGGCTCCTCTTTCCCTGGAGAAAAAGACACTTTTAAATCAGACAGAGTATCAAACCAAATGATCAGACAGACAAGCGTCTTCATCAGCTTATTGATCATCTTACCAGGCAGTGTCCTGTGACATCGTGGCATTGTGCAGCGTGGCCGTGGCAACGACAAGCTTCACACACACCATTGTAGAGAATCCCGTTGACCCTACGGAAACCTGGAATACACATCTGAAACACACACACTCATCTGTCAAAATCTCATATATATCAGACATTGCTCAAAGTGTACGATGGGTTTTAATTTCCATAAACTAATTTTCTTCCAGCGAGCAATTCCTTCTCTTTCTTTATCTCACCACGAGATAAAAATGAATTTCCAAAGATTTAAAGGTCCAGTGTGTAGGATTTAGTGGTATCTAGCGGTGGGTTTGCGCAACTGAAATTTCTGCCGTATGCCAAGAATGTAGGAGAATTACGGTGACCAATGTGAAAACACGAATGTCCGTATCTAGAGCCAGTGTTGTCCTTTCTGGACTATTGTTCAAACAACATGGCCGACTCTGGGGAAGAGGATCCGCTCTGTATGTGGATATAAACGGCTCATATGAAGGCAATTAACACACACCAATTCTTAGTTTCAGGTGATTATAAACTAACGAAAAAAAAGTTATAAATATTGAATTCCATTTCTGCCAATAGATGCCCCTAAATCCTACACACTGGCCCTTTAGAATATTCTTGATATAGACATATATGTAATATATACTACACTTATTATAGTTTGTGTTATATCTGATACCACTGCATTATTAGTGGTATTTTTATTAATAATGTTTTGCAACGACTGAACATATGCCAATACTTTTTCAGCACTTACAGACGCCACTGTTGTTGAGCTTGATTTGAAAAGATTATCAATAAATCTATTTTATCCAGTCTGTAAACAAAAGTCTGCTTACTTTGTATACTAACATTTTACGGTCAAAATATCTTTGTGATATTTTTATGTGGTTTTATAGTATTTTTACTTACATACCTGTCTCCAAGACTGTTTTCTATTGATGGCTGTCGAGTAGTTTTAACATTGCAGCAGGTTTGTGTGTGTGTGTGTGTGTGTGTGTGTGTGTGTGTGTGTGTGAGTTTGTTTACCTCACAGGAAGTCCCAGCATATCCAGGAGGACAAGAGCAGCTTTCCACAGCTGATGCTCTCCTCTCTCCTCTGGCAGAGGGATTAGCTACCTGCATTGAGAATGAGTGGAGTCTACATGCATACACACACACACACACACACACACACACACACACACACACACACATATATTACACATAAACGTGAGGCACACTGGTAGTCTGATTATTTTTACAGTTCAACATATGCCTTCACTTACATCTACAGGGCTATTTGGCTGATTGGGCTTTTAGAACTTTTATGACCTGAGTTTATTCTCTCAGGCAGAATTTACTCCCAGACAGCCATAGTTTTCATTAATTAAACTGCCACCGTGATGTTTAGGTAACCTATAGAAGGTTAAAGTAGGGTTATTCACAGACAGGCTATTAAAAAGAGCTGCCTGAGAGAGTCAGCTCTGATCGACTACCACTATTTCATGTTTAAAGCTGCTGTGAGTTTACATCTGTTGCTACAAATCAATACTTAATATGTTAAGTTTTGGAGCAAAGGGTAATGGCTGTATAAAACGACAAAACCACTATGAACATTTAGTTAATCTTGTGCAGGGTTAGGCAACCTGTGGCTCCGTAGCCATATGCAGGCCCTTAGCCCCTCTCCTTAAGCTCCCTGTGGCTTTGACAAAAAATAATATGGAGATGAATAACTTATCCTCAAATGTCTTAATTGATTATCAAATTAGCTGGTGATATTTTTGATAGTTAACAACTAATCCATTGATCAATTAATCGCTGCAGTTGTAGAAATGCATGAAATATGTGTTTGTGTGTGTTTGTCTACCTGTACACAGCGCTGGGCTCTGTGCTGTAAGAGGCCCGCACCATAATGCTGGTTACATTGGCCAACACAGACAGGAAATCCCTCCGACTAATCGGCTGTGCGCTCTCTGGAACCAGGAAGTTCTCTGGAAGGAGAGCAACATGATTGGTGCTGGGCGAGGACGGGTACACCGGCTGGCCATACCTTCTGTCGATGATCTTAATTCCACCTCCCTGGCAGAGAAAGAAGAAAACATTTTTAATCTGTGTTGGTTTTTTTTGGTCTCCTTCTTTGCTTTTTACTTTTAATTCCATAAATGTAGACAGGGGATATTCTCCAAAACATTAATACAGTATGACACCTCTTTCAGAAAGGCCTCTGATATTCAACTGATCCGAGAAAAAAAGGGAGTAAGAGTGAATGATGTGTCATTAGGTAATGAGCTGCAGTTTCTATTGACATTTTGAATGGACTGAATGCAAAGTGAATTGAGCCTGGGCCTGGTATCTGACTATCTCTTGTTGAGAACAGATCAATGGCATGTAGCAGCTAACGCAGAGTGACAACTACTGATGGAGGGAGGGAGAGGGAGAGAGAGCTTACCATGCCAATAAACCATTAAATAAAAACTAATTGAAAGAGAGGAGATGGAGGGAGGGATAAAGAGACGGAAAGCAGCAGCAGGGCCGAGAGATGCAAAGATAAAGACAGAGAGAAAGAGAGAGACAAAGAAAGCAGACTGACGTGAAAAAAGACAAAGTCACCTCAGAGAAAATTGTTTTCATTAAGTCTGTGAAAGAGAGGCTTTTACTGTCTTTCTTTTATTTTCTCTCACTTCTATTTATCACACCTTAAAAAATCAATTAGAGGATAAGGATTTCACTTTCCTATATTTTTCTTATTGGAGAGAAACCCCATGAAAAGACACCAACACCAACGTGTTAGTCTGTCTCTCAATGTTTCACATCTTTCTCTGTGGCTTCAAGCCCCATCGTCCCCTCAAATGTTAGTTTTTAGTAAACACTACTAACAGGAGTGAAAAGTAGATTTGTAGGGGGTTATTTTCAGCTGTAGATTATTACTCATTTGTTTAGAATCACCTAGATACAGCACATCAGGCCTCTGCAACAATGGCAATACATGTTTGAGGACTTTGTTGGGGTAAAAGAAAAAAAAATGTATACACGAAGCACTGACAAAAACGTGACGGCATAATGAGAATTTTATTTTTCATTTCTTTTAACCTGTGTCAAGATGGTTATAGAAAAAGCATCTGGTTCTACTGGCAGAAGAACCCGAAATATATTTCAGTCAGGAACACTTTAGTCAAAGAAAACTTTATTTGCAGTGTTATATTTGGCAGTATGGCTCAGTTCTGGGGCCCCTCTGCCCTTCCTCAGACCTACACAGAAAGCCTCCTTCATGCACCTACATGGAAAGCCTAAGGTGGAGAGAGCACACCTATCTGCCCTTCCATGTGCACACAAGGAAAGCCTGAGGCGGAGAGAGAGTAAAACCCCCCCCCTGCCCTTCCATGTGCCTACATGGAAAGCCAAAGACAGGAAGAGCAGCACGACCCCACGTGAACAGAACAGAGCAGCATCAATGACAAACAGAAATGACATTGATAAGTCAGACACAGCATGAAAAGGAGGAGCTGGGGTGGAGGCAGGTCGCAAAGCGGCTTGCAGTGGAAGCAGCAACACTAGGGCCCGTCAAACAGTGTGCACTAGGGCCCATCGTAATTTCCTTACGCCACTGGGTGGAATTATGGCAGCCCGTCTTTAAAGTATGTTTTTCATCTGGTTTTATCAAAGGTTGTTAAATTTGTATGACTGAATTTGTGCCCATTCAAAGATAGTGAAAAAAATGTCCCTAAAATAGTTCAGTTATCTTTTTATAGATTACTTTATTTACCTGGCACAAGAAAGGGGGAAATTAACCAAAACAAAATAAACACCAGAACAAAAAACATCTGTGACAGTGTTGGCTATCTATGACGAAAACTGTGGGTGTGTGGGTGTGTCTGTTCCACGTTTTTCTCCTCACTGACTTGGTCAATCCATGTAAAATTTGGCACAGTGGTAGAGGGTCATGGGAGGATGCGAATGAAGCAATATTACATCAATTGGCCAAAGGGGGGCGCTATAGCAACCGACTGAAATGGCAAACTTTGAATGGGCATATCTCATGCCCCGTATGTCGTAGACACATGA